>NC_077228.1:274779594-274862094 GCF_027887165.1 Monodelphis domestica | reverse complement strand
GAAGGAAGGAAGGAAGGAAGGAAGGAAGGAAGGAAGGAAGGAAGGAAGGAAGGAAGGAAGGAAGGAAGGAAGGAAGGAAGGAAATGATCATTTATTATAAAAGGATTATTATTAGTGCATACTACCATGGCATGCACTTGACAAATATCTCATTTGATCCTTGCAACAACCCTGGGAGGTAGGTGCTATTATTATACCTATTTTACAATTAAGGAAACCAAGGCAGGTAGAGGTGAAGTGACTTGCCCAGGGTCACATGGCTAATAAGTGCTGGAAACTGGATTTGAGGTCAGGTCTTCTGACTCCAGGCTCAGTACTCTCTAAACCTCAACTCTCAGCTGCAAAACAGAAGGACAGGGCCTGGACCTGTGATTTCCCTGACATAAGGAATCCCTATATGAGGAAACTCCCCCAATCAATGCCAGTAAACAACTTCTCTTCTTAGAGAGCTTCCTAGAGCACAGACAGATTTTATCTTGCCCAAAGTCACATAGCCAGTATGTGTCAGGCATAGAATTTGAACTCAGTTCTTCCTGACTTCAAGGCCAGTTCTCTATCCTTTAGGTCGCCAAACTGCTTTGATATGCAAAATATCTACAAAGAAAAATGTTTCCAGAGCCAGAAATAATTTCCCTATTGTTAACAACTAGAGCATTTGAAAAATGCTTTCGGTGGCAGGCAGTGTTTGAGGGAAATAGGTATTCTCAGACATAACGAAAGAACATTCCGGGAATGAGGGTCAGCTTGTGCAAGGGGAGGGAGGGAGGTGAAGATGGAATGTCACGCTTGAGGGAGAACAAGCAGGACGCTTTCACTGTTTACAGAGAATTAAAGGGAATGACGTGAAATAGGGCTGGAAAAGAGGCTGAAGCCAGATTGTAAAAGGCTTTAAATGGCAAATGGCAAATTTACTTTGACCTCTTCTAGAGGCTCACTTACAAAGGTGATTGCCCTGCCCCATGATTTGTCCTTAAGAGTGTGGCTGCCAGGGGCAGCTGGGTAGCTCAGTGGATAGAGCACCAGACCTAGAGATGGAAGGTCCTGGGTTTAAATTTAGCCTCAGACCCTTCCTAGCCGTGTGACCCTGGGCAAGTCACTTTACCCCCATTGCCTAGCCTTTACCGCTCTTCTGTCTTGGAACCAATACACAGTATTGACTCCAAGATGGAAGGTAAGAGTTGAGAAAAAAGAAAAAAAAAAGAATTGATCCTGAGAAGGTAAGGGTTTTAAAGAAAAGCGTTCTTGCCATTTATCTTGTGATGGCGTGGATTCATAACATTTACATAGTTGTTTTTCCCTTAACTTTGTCAAGAACTTTTCTATACATGGTTTCATTTTTATCCTCACAATCACCCTGACTCACCAGAGTCAGGATTATTTTCCCCATTTTACAGATGAGAAAACTGTGAGTTGGGCTTTTAATGATTTTGCTCAATGAGCTTTTGGCAAACCCAGGACAAGAAATCCCCCCCTTCTGTTTTCCTTTTCATTGTCATCATTATCATTGTTGTTACAATTGAAATGTAATGTTTCCACTCCAGTCCTAGTCTAGTGACTGTTTCATCTTGGCATGGAGGTAGGTGACCTTGGGCTCTGGAAGGATCTGCCAATAACAGCACAAGGTTTGGCAGGTTCTAGCAGACTGACCTTGAGTTTAGGTCCCATGATGAGCAGATCAACCCAGTGATGTTTAGAGTCACGACAACTTGGAGGGGTACCATTTTGATTTCTGACTTTGTGTTCTCAGAATGTTGTTGTTCAGTTGGATTCGGTCTTGTCCAACTTGATCTCGTTTGGGATCTTCTTGGCAGAGAAAGTAGAGTGGTTTACCATTCTTTAACTCATTTGATGGATGAGGAAATTGAGATAAAGTGACTTGCCCAAGGTCTCATAACTAGTTAGTATGAGAAGGTAGATTTGAACTCAAGTCTTCTTGACTCCAGGCTTGGCACTTTATCAACTGCACCTCCGGGCTGCCCCTTGCAGGTATTTATTAAATTAATATTTCAATTTAATATTAAATAATGAATAAATTAAATAATGGATGTTTATGTAATATTAAATAATGAATAAATAATATTAAATAATGAATTAAATAATGTATCAGGAATGTTGAATTGTTGCCCCCATATGCTCTCAAAGTATTTTCATCTCATTTCACTTCATAATTGAAATACTTCAACAATTCCAAAGATGTGTGATTTCATCAGCATAGGTATTTTCTCCATCTCTTCATTATGTAGCCCTTCTGTGCCTTCGTAAATGGTCTTCCTGAGCTTTCTCCTCATAAAAAGCTGGGAAAAGGAAGGGAAACTACAAACCCATTTTACAGATGAGGAGAGTAATGTTCAATGACTTTAAGAGATTTTGTAGGAGAGTTTATCATGAGTCAAAAGAATACGCATACATGTGGTGTCCTGTGAAGAAACAGGCAATTTGCCAATTACTTAAGAGATGGGACCTGCCCAAGTTTAGAGGAAGCTTGATTCGGGTCTTTTTTTTTTTCCTCCTTTTTAAAAGAAAAACAGCTAAGTTATTATTCAAAGTGGCGTGGGTTAGAAAGTACTGAGCTCAAAGTAATGAGCTTCAAGCCAGCAAAATGGGTTCTGGTTTGGAGACAGGAAGACTTGAGTTCAAATCCAGTCTCAGACACTATGTGACCTTTAACAAGTCATTTGATTTGCCTCAGTTTCCTAAACTTTAAAATGGGAATAATAACACCTACCTCAAAAAGCCATTGTGAGTGGTCTCATACACGTATGACCCTGGGCAAGTCACTTAACTCCAATTGCCTAGCCCTTGCCACTCTTCTGCCTTGGAACCAATACTTGAATCAATTTTAAGACATAAGGAAATGGAGGAATTCCATGGGAACTGGAACAACCTCCAAGAATTGATGCAGAGCAAAAGGAGCAGAACCAGGAAAACATTGTACACAGAGACTGATACACTGTGGTACAATCAAAGGTAATGGACTTCTCCATTAGAGGCATTGCAGTGATCCTGAACAACCTGGAAGAATCTACAAGAAAGAACACTATCCACATTCAGAGGAAAAACTGTGGAAGTAGAAACCCAGAAGAAATAAATCTGCTTGACTACATGCGTCGAAGGGATATGGTGGGGGATGTAGACTCCAAATGAACATCCTAGTGCAAACATCAACTTGGAAATAGGTTCTGATCAAGGACACAAGTAATACCCAATGAAATTGCGTGTTGGCTGTGGGAAGGGTAAGTAGAGGGGAGGGAGGGAAATAATGTGATTATTGTAGCCAAGGAATACTGTTCTAAATTGACTAAATAAACTAATTCAAATGGGGGGGAAATTAAATTTTTTTAAAGAAAGACATAAGGGTTTTTAAAAAAGCTGTGAGGATCAAATGGGATATTATTTGTAAAGTGCTTACCCAAGACAGTGATTGGCATATAGTAGGGGTTTAATAAATGCTTTTATTATGATTATTGGGCAGCAAAGTGGCACAACAGATAGAGCTTTGGGAATCAGGAAGATTCATCTTTATGAGTTCAAATCCAATACTTACTAGCTCCAATACTTACTAGCTGTGTGACCCTAGGCAAGACACTTAACCCTCTCTGCCTCAGCTACTCGTCTATAAAATTGGCTAGAGAAGAAAATGGTAAACCACTATAATATTTTTGCCAAGAAAATCCTAAATGGGATCATAAAGAATTGTGCACAACTGAACAACAAAATTGTTGTTATTGTTATTATTATTATTATGGTCTGTCTCTGCCATTGTGTGATGGAGACAAGTGGCTTCCCCAGTATGGGCCTCAGTTTCTCCTACTGCCAGGCAATTTTGAGATTGGGAAGCCAGCTTGACCATTTAGTTTGTCTGACCTAAGCTATATGCTGAATTGGAAACTGACATGTTGGGTCAAGGAAGCTGGGACAGACATATGTGTGATTAAGGGATGGAGGGAAAGGGTACAATTTATAAAGAACAAAGCAGTTGCCCTTTAGGTATAGGCTGGATTGAGTTGGGGACACTCAAGGAAGACAGTAATTGCTGAGATATGGATGAAACCAGCTGAGTTATTCTGATTGGGGCCCTAAACTTGGGTTGATGATGGCAAGGACAACCACTGGGGTGATGGAGGTAATGATTCAGGCTGTCTCTGACCTCCCCTCTTCATCCAGGGCTCCTTCCTCCTCCTACATCCCTTCCTGAGAATCCCAAGGCTTCCACAGTGCCCAAGAGCTTTTCCCACCCATCTGGGTCTTTCTTACTCCCTTAGCTCTGACCTTTTTCCCTCCAGCTTAATCCTTTCCTCAGCCTGTCCTCTTCCCTACTCCCTGAAAAAATGCTCTCCCAATTGTTGGGACCTTTAAAAAGTTCTGATAAATTAATTCTATATTAATTTAAATTTTTGTTCAATTAATTAAACACACTGAATTATTCGTGGATGACAGAGGCTTAATGATTTGGCTTTCCTGGTAGTGTTTAACTTTTAATCTTTTAAGACAACTCAAAAATGCAAATTTAAACAATGTTGGGATACCACTTCACATCTATCAGATTGGCCAATATGACAAGGAAAATGATAAATATTAGAGAGGATGTGGCAAAATTAGGACATTAATGCATTGCTGATGGAGCTGTGAACTGATCCAACCATTCTGGAGGGCAATTTGGAACTATGCCCAAAGGCTATAAAATTATACTGTGCATACCCTTTGATCCAGTAATACCACTACTGGGTCTGTTGCCCAAAGAGATCATAAAAAAAAGGGGGAAAGGACTCACTCGTACAAAAATATTTATGGCTGCTCTTTTTGTGGTAGCAAAGAATTAGAGATTATGGGGATAGAGAATGGCTGAACAAATTGTGGCACATGTTGGTGATGGAATACTATTGTGTTGTAAGGAATGATAAGCAGGATGATTTCAGAAAAAGCTTGAAAAATCTACATGAACTGATACAGAGCGAAATAAGCAGAACCAGGAGAACATTGTACACAGTCACAGCAATTTTGTACGACAATTATCAACAAAAACAAGGCTACTCTCATCAATGCAATGATCTGGGACAATCCGAAGGACTTACGATGGGGAATACTATCCACCTCTAGAGAAAGAACTGTTGGAGTTGGATGGAAGCAGATCAAAGCATAATCTTTCCCATTGGTGTGTTTTGGTTTTATTTGGGGGTTTTGATTATGTATGACTTGGCTCTTACAGCAATGACCAATATGGAGGTGTGCTTTGCATAATAAAAAAGACAACTCAAAAGAATGAATTTCAACCAAGAAATTTTAGACATCTGCCAAAAACCTATAGAGGTTCTATTTGGGGAAGAAGGAGGCCTTTCTTTGATAGTCATCATTTCAGGTGTGCCTATCTCTTAGTGACCCCATTTGGGTTTTTTTTGACAGATACTGGAATGGTTGGATACTGGAGAGGCAGGACAATGGGGGGGGGGAGATAATTTTTGTTTTTGTCTTTGTATTCCCAGTATCCAGCACAAATGTGTTGTATATAGATAGTTGTTACTGTTCTATAGGTTTGTCATGTCCGACTTTTCTTGATGCCTTTTGGGGTTTTCTCAGCAAAGTCCTGGATTACTTTCCCATTTTTGCGAATGTGCCCCATTTTACAGATGAGGAACTGAGGTAGATAGGATGAAGTGGCTTGCCCAGGGTTATGCCACTAGGAAGTATTGGATCAGATTTAAATTTAGGTCCTCCTGACCCCAGAGGCATTCTATCCACTATAGCACTGAGCTGGATGGTATTTTGGTGCAAAATTCCAGAGTAGTTTGAAGATACCCAAGTATGGCTCTGTAGCTGGCTCACCACCAGGGTAACCTTAAGTGAGTGTTTGCAGATAGTCTCCTCCATTAGAATGTGAGCTCCTTGAGGAAGGTGTCCCAGTCCTTGGCACAGTGCCTTGTACTCAGTAAGTGTATATGGACTTGACAGCTTTCAGAAGTCTCAGTTTCCTCTAAAACAAATGGCCTAGAGCTCCAGGAAGGAGGGAAGAAGAGAGGGAGACAATTTGGATCAAATAACTTTGGGAAACGTATGCGGAAATTTGTTATTAAAAGAAAAATGTTTAATTTAATTTTTGAAAATAAATCAAACAAATGGCCTGGGACAGGTAGGTGGTTTAGTGGATTGAGAGCCAGGCATAGAGATGGGTCAAAATGTGGCCTCTGCTGGGCAAGTCACTTAACCCCAATTGCCAACCCTTGCTGCTCTTCTGCCCTGGGACTGAGCCTTAGTGTCACTTCTCAGAGAGAAGGTATGGCTTTTTAAAAAATAAGTAAATAAAATAAAACAAATGGCTTTGGAGGTCCCTTCCAGCTCTGCCTCCATGATTCTTCCTGGAGCCACAATGCCCCTGGATGCCACCCTGACTTGCTCCATTCATTCAATGGAGCTGAATCAAAGGGAGGGCTGCAAGAGCAGCGCTTGGCTTTAGTCACTGGCCCAGCAGGCACCACACGCACTCCTTCATCTTCCCTTCAGGCTTAGTGAGCACCAGCCCGCCCGGCCCAAGCCCCAGCTATTCTCCCTCCTTCTCCCCAGAACACTCAGTCTCTCCTCAGCAGCCTCCGGCTCCCCCTCCCTCCAGTCACCAAACCACATCACCACATTCAGACCCTCCCCACCTCCTCACCAATGCCAGTCCTGCCCATCCCGCTCCGCTGGTCCCCTCCCTGCTCCTTCCTCCCCAACCCAGCCCCTCCCCTCTTGTCGCCAGATCAAGTCCCTCCCTGGCTCCTTCCCCACCAAACCCCAGCCTTCTCCACACCCAAACCCAGCCCCTCCCTACCACCCCATGCCCCTCCCCTCCTCTCCTTACCTGACCCTCTCCCTCCCTACCAGAGCTCACCAGGGCTAGCTCTCCTCCACTCCTCCCTAAGTGAGCCTGTGACTCCCCAGCTCCTCCTATGGGGCCTGACAGCTCTCTTCTCCTATCTGGAGAGCTGTCTTGTGGAAGCTTGCTCTGCTATGCCCTATTGATGAGAGAAGGTGGCAGACAGGAAGAGAACACGGGAAAAATGCCGTCTGGGGGGCAGCTCAGGGGATCGAGAGCCTCCGGTCCTGGGTTCAAATATGTTCTTACTTCTTTAGCGGTGTGAATCCTGAGCAAGTCATTTGACCACCCCCCCCCCCCTTGCCTAGCTAGCCCTTCCTGTTCTTCTGCATTGGAACCAATACACAGTACTGAATCTAAAAGAGAAGGTATGAGGAGAGAGGGAGACAGAGACAGAGAGACAGACAAAGAGAAATGAAGGAAGAGAGTAAGAAAGAAAGAAAGATAGAGAGGGAGAGAAAGAAAGGAAGGGAGGGAGGGGAGGGATGGAGGGAGAAAGAAAGAAAGAAAGAAAGAAAGAAAGAAAGAAAGAAAGAAAGAAAGAAAGAAAGAAAGAAAGAAAGAAAGAAAGAAAGAAAGAAAGAAAGAAAGAAAGAAAGAAAGAAAGAAAGAAAGAAAGAAAGAAAGAAAGAAAGGAAGGAAGGAAGGAAGGAAGGAAGGAAGGAAGGAAGGAAGGAAGGAAGGAAGGAAGGAAGGAAGGAAGGAAGGAAGGAAGGAAGGAAGGAAGGAAGGAAGGAAGGAAGGAAGGAAGGAAGGAAGGAAGGAAGGAAGGAAGGAAGGAAGGAAGGAAGGAAGGAAGGAAGGAAGGAAGGAAGGAAGAGGGAGGGAGGGGAGGGGAGGGGAGGGGAGGGGAAGGAAGGGGAGGGGAAGGGAGGGGAGAGGAAGGGAGGGGAGGGAAGGGAAGGGAAGGGAAGGGAAAATTCTAATAGAGTTGCTCAAACATGAATTTAGTGGCCTGTGACCACCAGTTGGGATTGTTGTGGAGGACATCCCCATTTCCAAGCTGGATGACACCGCTAAGGTGTCTTCCAAACCTGAAATCCCATGACTGTTTTTTTCCATTTCTTATCAAACCATATCCCTACCCTATTCTCCCACTAATTGCCCTGTTCTTTCTTTCCCTTCAAAGCCTCTTCCCAGAATCCTCCCAGAATGACTCTGACCACTCTGATTATTCCTGGTGCTGAGGATGACAGTTGCCCAGGCAACTCCTCCCACACTGTGAGCATTCACTTGAAGGACAGCTACATGTCTTTCCCTACTTATGTAGAATGGATGTCTTTCTCCCCAAACTCCTATGAGATGGGGCCTCTACTCTTCAAACCAAATTAGTAAGATCATAGGATTTAGAGTTAGAAGGGATCTTAAAGATCATCTCTTCCAACTCTTATTTTACAAAGAAGAAACTGAGGCCCATAGAGGAAAATTTTGAATCAAAGTCTTCCAAAAGCAGCTCATACTGAGGTAAACACTTTCAAACCACATTAAAAAAAAAGCAAAAAAAAAAACCCCCAGAACCCAGCATCAACACAAAACCCAAGGGATAAAGAGGACAACAATGGAGGTTTCAGTGGATCAACAGCCAGGTCTGGAGTCAGGAAGTCTTGGGTTCAAATGTGATCTTGGATGCTTCCTAGCTGTATGACTCCAGGAAAGTTACTTAACCCCCATTGCCTAGTCTTTACTGCTCTTTCTGCCTTAAAACCGATACTTAATATTGATTCTAAGACAGAAGGTAAGAATTTAAATCAAAACAGAACAAAAAGAAGACAAGAAAAACATTAAGAGTGTGGTTAGGTCAATAAGTATTATTTACTGAGCACCTGCTATATACCCAACCTTGTGTTAGGGGTCGTGTGGGATACAGAAAAGTATAAGACACTGTCCCTGCCCTCAGAGAGCTTACAGTCTAGTTGAGGAGACCAAGACATACACATGAACCAGAACAAGAGAATAGTCTAGAATCAAGTGCTCGTATGTGTGGGACAGATTCCAAGTGCTTGCTATCTACTCTCCCCTCTAGGGTCAGTGCCCAGGCTGGGGTTTTGTCCACAGGACTTTTGGGACAGGGCAAAGTCAGGATGGAATGAAACCCGTTCCTTCTGTATGCAGTCAGCAACAGCCTCTCCCACATTCCACAGAAAGGCCAGAACCTCCTCGTCACCCTGCCTCACTTCCAAACCCCCGTCACCTTGTTCAGCTGCTACACAAAGGACAATAGGAAGGGAGGGGAGATGTGGAGAGGAAGGAGGGGGTGACAGGAGGGGAGAGCTGAGAGGAAAACCCAGCTACGGAAGGGCAGCTAGGTCTCTGTAAAAAGTGCAGGGCAGGACAGCACCAATAGGGACCCGGGATCCTGAGCAGCTTGGCTGGTCCACCTTTGGGGAACGGATGCCCACCTGCCTACCCAGTGCCTGAGGGCAGGCAGCGGGAGGGGGGGTAAGAAATGCTACAGGAACCAACTCGTCTTCCCCCTCCTCTCAGTAGAGAGCAAAGCCCCGAGGCCGATGGGGTGGGATCCCTGCCCTTCATCCCTTGGCTTTGGACGTCCGGGAGGAAGGCGGTCACTTTGTACCCCTACCAACCCTGGGCCCACCCCACCCTCCCAACAAAGTGCCATCTGTTTTTTTGTCTTTGTTTTTTTTTTTTCAAATTAAAATTAACTTACTTTAGAGAACCCGGGAGAATTCCAACAACACCTGATGGGAGATAACTGCCCTTGGGCATGTCGCCTAACCAGGAATTCCTGGCGTGAGGAACGACAGGCAAAGGAAGCTAGCAGCAATCTGTAGCTACACCAATCTCTGGCCTGAGGCCAACTTCATTCTATCTTATAGGATAGAGGAAACATAGGACAAGGACATTTTAAATAAGGTTTCAAAACATAAAAATACCCGACAGTCCGACTTATACAGCGGGGGCGCAGCTAGCTTTCCACTGTCGTTTTTTTGTTTTTTGTTTTTTTTTAAATATTCTCCATGCTATAGAGGCCAGGGCCCACCCAGCATGGAGACAGCGTATATATACAAAGAGTAGTTTAAATTAAAATACAAACAATAATTAAAACACACACACACTGACGAACAAAAAGCTAGAGTATCTGAACTGGGGTGGTCATCAGCACCCACCCCGGAGTGAGAGAAATCGGAGCCATCAAGTCAGGGCTTCCTCTTGTAGAAGATGAGCCTTCGCTTTGAATGGTAGAAATCTGTTGAGAGAGGAAAAAAAAAGTTCAAGGGTGACCAGGTCAGTCTAGCCTTGCCAAGAAACACAACACGACATTTTTAATCCTTACCTTCCATCATAAAATAAACATTAAGGATCAGCCCCAAGGCAAAAGAGGGGTACAGGCTACACAACTGGGGTTAAGTGACTTGCTCAGCTAGGAAGTGTCTGAGTCCAGATTTGAATGATTTAAGCTTTTCAAAGTGCTTTCCACACAAAAGCACAGTAGCTAGAGAGCCAGGTCTGGAGTCTTGGGAGGACCTGGGTTCAAATGTAGCCTCAGACATTTTTTCACTGTGTGATCCTGGGTGAATCACTTAACCCTCATTCCATTGCCTGGCCCTTACTGCTCCTCTCCCTTGGAACACAGACACAGTATTAATTTTAAGATGGAAGGTAAGTGCTTTACTTTTCTAAAACAATGATCTCGTCCAGTCCCATCATTTTACAGAATATAGCGATGCCCATACATAGAGGACATCCAAGTTGGTAGGACGAGCCATAAACAGGAGACTCGGGAGTCAATCTCAGGTCTTTGATTCTAATGCAGGAGCTCCCTAGATTTTCCCACAATGCCTCCCTGGCATTCTTTCCAGCTCCCATATTTGACCATGACGGGGAGCTGCGCTAAGTGACCTCTTTGGTCTCTTAAGTAACGAGATGCTGTGGTTCTAAGTAACCCCAAGTCATCCCTCCCTACCGGAGCCCATCCCCCTACTCACCCGTCATGCTGGTCTGCTTGTGTTTTCGGGCTGGTTGGGAGGTCACAGCCCTGGACCCTTCCTCCCGCTCTGGGGTCAGTGGTACTACGGTGCAGGAGAGGGACAGGTCCACGTGGTCTCCCTGGGCGGACATCTGTAGCAGGGCTGGGGAGCTGGGCCGGGGCTTTGGCCTCTTCCCCCCCAGGTCCTCCCTGCCCCACGGCCCTGACGGGCGGTAGATAGAGGGCAGATCCAGGCCTCGGACCCTCTCCCAGGCAAAGTCGCCTTCCAGGGGGGTCTCGGTGATGAAGTCAAAGTTCCATCGTCGCTGGGCCTCCTGGGTACAACTCTGCATCAAGTCTTGGCAATCCTGCTTCAGCTGCTCATGGTCCACGGGCCCAAAGAGGTTCCGGCAAAGCTTCCCACTGCAGGGGATCTGACGGGTTCTGCTCGGTGACTCGGACATGGTGGCTCTGGCTGGGAGATAGAAGGACATTTAGTTGACAAAGGTGCTCAGGAGCACAGATTTAGAGATGAATTTAGACGCCATCAAGCTCAATTCCCTTCTTTTGCAGACGGGGCAAATTATCACTTATCAGTTAAGTGACTTGCCCGAGGTCACGCAGTAAGTATGAAGGCTGGAATTTGAGCCTACAAGTCCTCTGACTCCAAGTCCAATATATTTCCCAATGCACCAGGCAACAGTCATGGACACTCAAGCACAAAAAAAAAAAAGAGCCTGGAAACCTGAGTCCCCTTTCCAAATCTGTCACCTACTCCCTATTATAAGCCTATGCAAGTTACTTCTAGATTCTGGGTCTCAGTTTCCCCCTCTGTAAAATGGTCATCATAATCCTTGCACACCCTACTCTCTAGGGCTTGGAAGAAAAAAGTATTTTATAGACCCTCCAAGACTTCTAGAAAAGGGAGCTATCATTACTGGTATAATTTGAGGGGTTCCAAAAAATCACTGAAGACAGGATGTTTATGTTTACAAAAGGGCAGCAACATTACAACATTATCTCTCAGGGAGGTAAGCAAAGACTCTTATCTCCATTCCACAGATGAGAAGACTGAGGCCCAAAGAGGTCATATGGCAATGAAAAGAACTGAGAAGTCGCCTCTCCCCCCAAATTCTGTGCTCATAGCACAACCCTCCTGGAGCTGACTTGAATGCAGTAGCAGTTAACAGGTCATGTTTACAGAATAGTAACTAGAATCGATTTATTACCAGCTAGTTCTCTTAACTTATTGCTCAAACATCCTTGAGGTTCACAAGTATGTATGAATTACACCCGAGTAAAATGTTTTAGCAAGGGCCCAGCTCCAGGAAAACATTTTTTTTTACTCCTTTCTCAGCCCAGCTCTTACTTCAACTCGACAGTGGTACTCTTTCCCCAACAAAACCAAGACCAGAAAGACCTTCACTAGGAAATTTGTCAATCGCCCTTCCCCTTTAGCCTTCAGTCCAAGTTCAATGTCCCAACTTCCCTTTTTTTAGTTCCTGACTTACATGTATTCATAGACCACAGGCAAATTAGTACAACCCGTAGTTTAAATTAAATATTAAATAGTATAAATCAGCATTTAATTCACTGCTGGTGGAATCATGAACTGATTTAAATATTCTGGAGAACAATTTGGAACTACACCAAAGGGCTATAAAACTGTTCGTACCCTTTGACTCAGCAATACTAGGTCGGTATCCCAAAGAGATGAAAAGAAAAAGACAAATGAACCATCTGTGCCAAAATATTTATAGCAGTTCTTTTTGTGGTGCCAAAGAATTGGAAATTGAGGGGATGTCCATCAACTGGGGAATGGCTGAACAAATTCTGGTATGTGATGGTAATGGAATACTGCTATGCTATAAGGAATAATGAGCAAAATGACTTCAAAAAAACCTAGGAAGACTCATATGAACTGATACAAATTGACATGGCAGAACCAGGAGAACACCGTACACAGTAACAACAATACTGTAACGATGGTCAACTGGGAAAGACTTAGCAACTCTGATCAATACAATGATCCAAAATTCTAAAGAACTCATGATGAAAAATACTTTTGTACCTCCAGAGAGAGACCTGATGAACTGAGTGCAGAATGAAGCGTACTTTTTTCACTTTATTTTTATTGTTTTGGGGTTTTTTGCACTTTCTTTTGCAACATGGCTAATAAGGGGAGGGGGGAAAATAAAACAGGGTTTTACAACCTTCACAATAGCCCTATAAGGTAAATGTTAGATCCCATTTTACAGATAAGCAAATCATCTGTAACTTTTGAGAATTCATAAATTATATAGAATTTATAATACATAATACCATATGTGTAAATTATCAGAGAAATTAATGGACTCACCCAAGGTTACACAGCTAGTGAGAGGCATGATTTGAACCCAGGTGTTCCTGTCAAGTCCAACAGTCTTGCCACCACACTATATATATATGGCAAGTCCCAATAAAAATCCCAGGCTTCTATTGGAAGCCTTGCCTCATTCTTCTAAATTCTAGGGTTTTCTCTTTGTTGATTATTTACTCTTTATCCTATAAAGAGCTTATTTGTGTATATCTGTTTGCATGCTGTCTCCCTATTAGATTGTGAGTTCCTTGGGAACAGGCACTACTGTCTCTTGCTTTTCTGTATCTGCAGCCCATAGCATGGTTCCTGGTACATAGTAGATGATTAAAAATTGCTAATTAACCCAGTGGAATTGCACATCAGCTATAGGAGGGAGTTGGGGGGAGGAGAGGGGAAGAACATGAATCTTGTAACCATGGAAAAATATTCTAAATTAATTAAATAAAATGTTCAAAAACAAATAAATAATAAAAATGTTAGTTGACTGACTGACCGGCAAAACTTAACACAGAGATACACAGGCATAGATTAAAGGGTCATAAATTTCGATCTGGAAGTGACTTTTGAGGCTATTTCCAAGTTTGAGATGAAGAAAATGAAGCTGAAAGATTAAAGACTTGCCCAAAATCTCACAGTAAATGACAGTAAGGAGGAAAGAAGAAAGGAATGAACATTTATAAAGTACTTAATATAAGCAAGGTATTATGTTCCACATTTTTATAAATTTTATCTTATTTGATCCTCACAACAATCCTAACAATGCTGTTATTATCTTCATTTTACAGTTGAACAAACAGAGGCAAATGACTTGCCCATGGTCACACTGCTTATTAAGTCTCTGTGGCTAAATTTGAACTCAGATCTTCCTGACTCCTGGCCCAGTGTTCTTGAATAAAACACCAGCTGCCTTTATAGTGGCTGGATTTGAACCCGAACCATCTTCTACCAAACCCCAATGCCTCAAATGCAACACAGAACATCCTGGAAAGTCCTACACAGGATGACATACAGCACAGGACACAATCTGGCAGAGACTCAGAAACACATATGCACATTGACACAAGCCCACAACCACACAGACCTGGGTTCTTTCTCGGGGGTTCCCCAGGCTGGGATCTATCCTCCCAGGAGCCTTAGTGCCAACATGCCTCACCCAGAGTTTCTGATTCTCTGCCCATAACCTAGACAGCCCTACAAGGAAGTAAGCGGCACTAAAGTGTTGAAAATAACCTTTGGGCTGTGAGAGTGGGGAGGGAGAGGTGTGGAGCACAGCTGTGTGTAGATGCCCCTATGACATCACTAGCAGCGGGCACTGTTCCATGACAAAGTCAACTTAGTGCTTTCTAAACCCACATTTCCCTCACCCCCTTCCTGTATAAAAGACAGAGACAGGAACTAGACATCAAGGCAACTGGGCAATCAAGAATCCCAGTTCAGCCTCATGAACTTACAACATGACCTTAGCCAAGTCACTACCCTTTTCTAGGTCTCAGTTTCCTCATCTGGATCAAGAAAGGAATGAAAGCCCTTTGAAAAATATGAAGGATTAGAGGGCAGCTAGGTAGCACAGTGGATTAGGCACTTCCTTCATCACAACAGTGATGGGCTGAAAGAACCAAGTCTGAACAAAGATACCAAAGGAAAGTTCTGGAATTATGTCTCTCCCTCTCCCCCATCCCACCCAGGGGGCAAGGGTGGGGAAGGAGGCAACACAGCAGAGTTGAAGTCAGAAGAGCTGGATTCAAATCTGACTGCCACCTCTTACCCATATGATTTTGGGCAAGTTACTTTCTCCTCAACTATAAAATGATGACATTGGAATGTTGTTGTTCAGTGTTATCTGACTAACTCGACCCCATTTGAAGTTTTCCTGGCAAAGACCTTAGAGTGATTTGCTATTTCCTTCTCCAGCTCATTTGACAGAACAAGAAACTGAAGCAAAGAGGGCTGAGTGACTTACCCAGAGTCACACAGACAAGAAGTGTTTGAGACTGGATTTGAACTCATGAAGATTAGTCTTCATGATTACAAGCCCGGAGCGCTATGCACTGTCCTATCTAGTTGGGGATTAGATGGTTCTGAAGGTCCCCTATGGATTTCAAGTCTACGAATGATCCTAGGTGGAAAAGGTAGTAGCCTTGGACAGGGAGATCAGAGGATTCCATGTCTGGAAACTTCTATCTAATCCAATTGACTCATTTTTCAGCTGATGAAGCTGAGACCCGGGAAAGTTAAATGCCATTACCATAAGCCCATAGACCCACACGTATATTAAATAATAGTAGCAGGCTTGTTACAAAATTTTACAAGTGCTTTATGTTCATAACCATATGAGGCTCAGAACTGTTATTATCTCCATTTTACTGATAAAGAAACTGAGATTCAGAGAATGACTTGTCCAAGCTCACATTGCTAAGTCAGGTCTTCCTGACTCCAGGTTCAAGACTCTTTCTGGTATACCACATGCCCCAGAACATGCACCCACAAACACTAACCCATAGACACAATGGTATATATATCAAAGGATCACAAATTTAGAGCCAGGAGGGACCTCAAAGGCTATTTCCATTTTACAGATGAAGGAAAAAACAAGGCCCAGTGAGTTAAGTGACTTGCCTCATGTGGCATAGGTAATAGCTAGCAGAGTTCATATTTGAACCCAGGTCCTATGACTGGTGGGTTGGGATGGTACAGAGTAGAGCAGGGTCCATCAAGGGAAGGATAGTAATGTCTTTTGGGCTGCGCTATATTCTATATAGACATATCAGGTGATCTCAACAGGTTAGACACTTTGAACTAACTGGTCTTTAACTGCTTTCCCCTGAGAGGCCACAATTCCAGGAGCCAAATCAACAAAGCACACATCTGAGCAGGCTTTCTGGTGCTCCTACCTCCATAGCTTCCTAGGCTTTTCTTGTTATCTGGCATCAGAGGAGACCAAAAGAAATAAGTTTACTGATTTATGCTGACCCCCCCCCCGCCCCCATACTTGCCCCTACCATCGTAACACCTGTGCCCTGACATCAGCTAGGATTCCCTGGGCTACTGATAAGTATTGTCAGGAAGTCTGGTTTTAGGAGAGTAAGGCCAGGGTGATATCTTCCAAAGGGACAAATATCCACTGAGTTAACCCCTACTCTGCCATCACCACTCCCAGGGACAGGGAGAGTGTGAGTCAGCCTGTGAGTCAACCAACATTTATTAATCACCTACTGTGTGTCAAGAGTTGGTGCCAAACCCATGTCCCACCTTGTGCTACACTCATGAAATTATAACATAGAAGAAAATGAAAGAGCTCTTAGAACTTTCTGGTCTAACTCCCTTCCATTAAAGATGGGGAGACAGAAGTCCAAGGAAAGAAAATAACTTGACTCCAGGTTACAAAGATAGCAAAACCAGAACAAGACTCCTTCCCAGCCCAGGACTTATTCTATTCTCTCAGTGGAGAGAGCCCTACTCTCTAACATACTCTATTCCCACCTCCCAATATACTTTCAAAACATCCTGGAGGTGGAAAATATGCCCTACGTTGACTTTCCTTATGCTTGCTTACCCTCCAGGGCAGAATAAGGATGGAATCAGATTGGGAGAAGGGAGGAAAGGATTTATCTTTGGTGTCCTTACAATCCTAGGGTATTTTGGATGGCCACAACTAAGATTTTGTCAATTGTAACACCAGAGCACTTGGGACACTTGATGTCACTGCTGGAACAAATGTTCCACAATGGGCACAAGCCACAAGGTATCTATAATCTACTCCTCTGAGTTTGAATTCCAGATCAAACACTGTGTGGCCTTGAACAAGTCACTTTCCTTAAAGGATCTCAGTATATCCTACCCTAGGGCAGCTAGGTGGTGAAGTGGACAGAGTTTGAGACCTGGAGTCAGGGGAACCTGAGTTCAAATATAGCCTTAGACACTAACTGGGTCCCCACGCAGGTCAATTCACCCTGTTGACCTCAGTTTCCTCATCTGTAAAATGAGCTGAAGAAAGAAAGGGCAAACCACTCCAGTATCTTTGCCAAGAAAACCCCAAATGGGATCGAGTCAGGCACAATTTAACAAAAACATATGTGACATAAAATGAGGGGGTTGTACTTGATGATTTCTAGAGTTCCCTGAGGGCAGGGGTTGTTTCATCCCAGCTTTTGTACCCCCCAATGCCTAGTGAGCACTCGGTGTCTGAAATGTGATAGGCGCTTACTAAATTCTTATCCACTGGTGGACGTTTAATACATGCATGTCTATCGATCTGCTGTGAAGTCTACAAATTTCAGGCAGCAGCATGGGGAGGAAAGGGTTATTTTTCAAAGTGTAGCAGATCAGGAGAAAAGACTGGAGTAGAGTGCGTGATGAAATGCTGGCTGGCTGTACATGCCTGCTGAGCTCAGGACAGAAGGTTCTCTGGGAGTGAGACACAGGAAACAAAGGCCCCTAGGCAGGAGTCATTTGGGAAATTTCTTTTGAGAAATGCTGGGGTAGGGTGGTTGCGCTGTGCAGCCCCTGGCCCAGGAGGGGGCGCTTGCCTCTAGGAAGCCCCCCCCTTACCCCCTAATCCCCGCCGCCTGCCCCGGTGCCTAGGGCAACGGGACTGTCCAGAAGGGAGAAGTTGTAGTGAGTCAGTTTCCTGAACTGCCAGCCCGCCAAAACTTGGAGGGCGGCACGTCACCGGCTCCTGGGGAGGGGCAGGAGGAAGGAGGGTGGAGGGATGGGAGAGGGATGGGAACACGTCACGCTGAGCCAGCCGGGCTTCCGAAACTGCACATGACACTGTTGGGAAATAAGCCTCTCGCTGCACACAGGCAGACACAAACAGAGACAGCTAAACAAAGCCGGAGCCTGGCCGAGGCCCGGCCGGACAAAGCCGGAGCCCGGCCGAGGCCCGGCCAGACAAAGGCAGGCAGGGAGGCAGGCGCAGCCAGGACTCCCAGGCCCACGTCTCCGCCGAGGCCTCAGAGGCTCCACACCCAACCAGCCCGAGGACACAACTGGTTAACCCGGGAACTAACAAAAATAGCAGTGGGGAGCAAAACCCAAAGGACTACTGCCACCCCGCTACTCTTCAGGACGTACTGGGGACGTAGAGGGGAGGCCGGGGTAGGGCAGGGAGCCGCCGAACATCTAGGCATTACCGCCCACTTCAAAGTATCCAATTCAGTACAAGGAACAGCACAGCAATTCTACAAGTATTTACTGGGCGGGCACACACGTGACCTCCGTGTGTGCGTGTGAGTGTGTGTGTGTGTGCGTGCGCACGTTCTACAGGCTGGCTAGGCTCTGGAGTGAGGAGTCCTAGTACACAAACACACACGCCTTCGTCGTTTGCATACACACACCGGAAATACCCAACTGGGCAAGGTGCTGGCGCTGCCTCCTCCCCCACTACCCACCCTGGTCACTGGGTCACCGAGAGCCCTATGGGTTGGAGAGAAGGAGCCCGGCACCCCCAGATCCTCCCACCCGGAAAGAGGATGCGCGGCTCCCCAACCTCCCCTCCGGGTTCAAATCCCCGCCCCTTGGGTCTGGGAGGGGCAAGGTCCGGCTCCCGGACAGGGGCCGGACCGAGAAGCCCGCAGGGGTCCAAATACTAGAGGGAAGGATATCAAGGGGGGGGGTGGGGGGAAAGAGCCGTCCATCTCGAAGAGAGATGGTCAGCCCAAGAACGCCTCGGTAAAGTCAGAGAAGATGACTGTGCCCATTTTTCCGAAGAATAACCGAGGCACAAAGACCGCAGAGACTCCCAGGTGCCCTGGCTTTCCAAAAGCTTGAGTTTCTCCTTCCAGGACCTGGAATAAACTCACAAAGCCGATGGTTGGGAAAGGTCTCTGGCCGCTGTCCCCTCAACTTCACTCGGGGGCTAGCCCCTTCCCCCTCCTACCTCCCTTTGTTAAGGGGCAGCTCGGTAGGCTGAGACTCACTGAAGCCGCGGAGTTCTCCCCATACCACCACCACCCCCACCCCAAACTCAGCTCTCCTCCCCGGGGTGGGGCTCTGACCTCACCCCGCCCCACTCCCCGGGGTCTCCGTGTCACCCGTGAGTCACCTCCTGCTCCCCCTCCCTTAAGGGACAAGTCCCTGCACGTCCCGGGGGGCCGGCGACACCACCCTCCTGGCCCAGAGCGGAGCTGGCCAAGCGGACCCGGAGAAGGGGCTAGTCTGGGGGTGGGGCTCAAGGGGACAAGGATTCCGGGCCGGGCAAGCAGGGAGGGGAGAAGAGGGGGGCAGGGGAGGTGGCCTCGGTCCCTGTCTCCGGTGCCAGAGGAAAGAGGAGAGGGGTGGTGCCTGTCGCGGAGAGAAACTGCGACATCGCCGAAGCCGGCTGGGATCCCTCTACTCCTCCGGGATTCACCAAGGAGCCGCAGCCGGGACCCCGAGCCATTCCGTTTGGAACCTACCCCGATCGATCATCTGGGGGATCCCCGCCCCGGGGCGGGCCTAAGCTTTAACCTGCCGGGCATCCCCGATTCCCGAGCAGAGAAGAGTCCGAAACTCATCTCCCACCCTGAGCCCGGGCCCGCTTTGCATCAGGAGTGGGGGGTGCCCTGCTCGTCTTCCAGCTCCCCGCCCTTCTCACTCCCCCCAACTCTGTTGGTGAGAAAGCAGGAAACGGGCGGGGTCCCTGAATCGTGAGCGAGACCCCCTTCCTAACACTACCGAGCTCCAGGGACATCTCTCCCCCACCCCCTTTGCCCTTCTCTCTAGCCTCCTCCCGCGGAGTCCCAAGAACGGTTGGAGAAAAAGGGCTACGCGGGGACCGGGGCTGGACCCGGCCGGGGCCGCTCAGTAGGCACCAGAGGAGAAGAGAAATCGGTGGGGAGGGGGCGCTCCTCCGAGCCTCCTCCCCACCCCCAAGCCTGGAGATTGGGGCCCACCTCCTCGGCAGCCCCCAGGCCGAGAGGAATGTAGGACCCCCTCCTTTAACACACTCTACAGTAGGGGTAAGGGCCTCACCACCCCTCAGATCCTGCTCCTAAGTCTTCAGCTCCAAATCCCCTCTCACCTCCTCAGTCTCCCTTTGGATGTCCCGATCTTGCTTACTCTGCGTCCCTGCCCTCGCCCCAGCTCTTGTACCCGGCTCGGTGGCGTCGCTCACACCTCCTCTTCTGGCTGGGCTGCCCGGCTTCAGAGCCTATTATAGCTGCAGAGTCTCCGCCTCCGCCGAGCAGTCCACCCAAACCCCGCCCTCCGGGCCCAGCCGGGGAGCAGGGCGCGGCGCCAGGCTCGGCGAGTGAGTGAGTGACAACGGGGCTGGGGACTGCGGCCGCAGCCGGTCTCCGCAGCCTAGCCCGAGGGCTGGGGGCGGGGGCGAAGCCGGGCCCTGGCTGCCTGAAACTCTCCCTTACCAGGCCGCCGAGACTCCCGCGCGCGCGCGGGCGCGCGCACGGATCCACACACATCCCCACTCATTCGCACACATACAGCCACTTTTGTAGTTCTGGATCTGTCGCCTGTGTCGCATTTCCCAGAAAACTTGAGCTAAAAAATCGCCATTCCCCCCGGGAAGGAAGGAAAGAAGAAAGGAAGGGTCCAGAGAGGAAGGCAATGAGTTTCTTAACCCCGCTCTGGCTAACTTCACAACCCCTCTCAGGAATTGTCCCAGAAATAGATGGAAGAAAATGAATGTCGGGGATCACCTCTTAGAGCTGCCTAACGTCTTATACTAATTGACACGCTTTCATTTTCAGGAGCCCTTCTTGTCCTTTCTTAAAGCCTCCTTCTCTCCTTCTCCTGGGGGTCCCAAAGGACCTGCGACAAGGCCCCTCCCCACATCATCCTAGAGCTGCGTGACTAGAAAAGGACTCCAGAGAGTGGGGATAACAGATGAAGGGCAAGCCCAGTGTCCATAAACAGAACCAGAGGCACATTTATCAGACTTAGGGGTAGAGGGCTCTGAAAGATTTATGTGAAAACATATACGGAGCGTAGCTGGCACCAATGGGTTCCGAGCTGCTTTCCCGAGGAACTACATGCCTCCGTTAGATTTCAGATCTAATATATGGATCCCATCGAAGAAGAAAGCATAGCCTCAGAGGAGAGGGATCATCGAGGCCAAACCCTCATTCTGCTGATAATGACCAAGGCTCATCATGTGTTCATCTGGGATTCTGGGAGAGAAGGCCACATCCCTCATTAGTCTAGTCAGGTCCCGGCTAATCCATTGACTGGCCACCCCAGGGAAACCAACCTCCATTTTCATGCCCTTATCCAGCAGTTTCACTGTAGCTGAGCTTAGCTGAAGTTATCCCAAGGATTTCTGAGACAAAATTCTTGAAATTAGTGGATTAATGAAGATGAAGGTCCAATCTGTATAAACAAAAATACCCTTCTTTCCTCTGTTTGGCTATAACTCCAGAACAAAGAAGGAACAATATTTGGAAACTGGTCCAAAAGGGGTTCATAAAGAGACAGCATCCCCTGAGCCCCACCATTCAGGAAACTGAGGCTAGTAGTGCTTACGAGACTTCCCAGGTCACACAACTGGATTGAAAGGCCAGAATATGGATAATTGGATATATGGATAATTCATTCTTCACCAGTTCAAGGTTCTGCCTTGCTATCTCCTTGTCTCAATGTACCATTTCTGGAACAGGGATGAGAGGATAATGTCCCATTATCTTATAGCCCTTTGTTTGAGAAGTGGGAAAGGAAAGGAGAGGAAGAGAACATCAATATACTCCCATTAAGGGGGAGGGGGGAAACATTTTGAAAACACCAAATAGGAACGTTTTTCCCCTGTTCTAAATCACTGTTCTCTTGGACTGCTGGGCAAAACAGAAAAATAACCCTGGCTTCCCTTCTCCCTTCCCCCATCCCAACAATGAATTCTACCTTTCTTTCCTCACCTCAGGTACCTGGAGCTCCTGTCCAAGAAACAGCTGAGACCTGAGTAGGGAATCTGGACAGAAACTTTCAAAAAAACAAAATAGAATCCAGCCTTTGCCATAACAATAACTGGAAGGTAATGTTGGTTCAGCAACTGCAGAACTCTGCCCAGACATGTCCCTTCCTCTCCTTTGCTCTCAGGAAAAGGCATTGGACCCTGGGTTTGCTGACCCCAGCTGAAGAGAACTCTGGCTTCTGAGTTCCTCCTGGCCTGCGTCGAGCCTCTGGAGCTGAAAGAAGCAGGCCTTCCTGGAGATGATCGAAGCCCCTCCACCCCACCCTCATCCCCTCCAAGAGGCGAGGAAGCCGACTGACCTGGGCTCGAAGGAGCTAGACACAGCCCTTCTGCTGGGCTGCAGATGGTCTCTGGGACCCAGCCTGTTCACAGGACTTGGACTCTCCCTCTCCCTTGGACAGGAGGGTCTCCCAAGGATTGGACCCATCAAAATGCCAGCCAAAGGGGGGCCATATGGAAGGAGAACTGGAGTATACAGTCCAGAGACCAAGATTCAAACCCAGGCTCTCTCCCTGTTTCCTATCTTCTAGCTGGGTGACCCTGAGCAAATCACTACTTTTCAAAGCCTCGATTTACTCATCTGTAAAATAGGAATGCTTGCATTATCAGCTCACAGGGTTGTTATGAAGGAAAGTGCTTGGTAAACCTTCAATGCATGTAAGTTATTGTTATTGTTACTGTTATTGTTAGTGTGTATATTATTATTGTTATTATTATTACTCTCTTCCAGAACTGTAACCAGGAATGTTTTCAAAGCAACTGAATGGAAGTGGGGGGCAAGGGGTGGGGCCTGGGGGAGGGCCACAGCAGTGGAGGTGCTGAGGACAGTCTGACCTCCACTGCTGAGGACAGTTTGACCTCTGGTTTAGTTGTGTGAGGAGAAGGGGAGGTCTTATTATTGTCCCTAGTGTTGGAATAGGGGGTGGGGAGGTAGAATCTTGCAGGAGGATCTTGGAGATCATGGTCTTCTCCTAGGGCCCATCTCCTCCAGAACCCCTCCAAGGTGAAGACTGACCAGCCCCACCCCTTGATACAACTGAACCTCTAGCAGCCAAGGCCCCAGAAAACAAGGAAATAAGTTCAGGATTGGGTAGGAAGCACACTCCTAGGGTACAAATGCCCCCCTAGAAAAAGGTACCTTTTTTTTTTTCTAAACCTTACCTTCCATCTTGGAATAGATAGTGTATTGGCTCCAAGGCAAAAAAAAAGTGGTAAGGGCTAGGCAATGGAGGTCAAGTGACTTGCCCAGGGACACACAGCTAGAAATTGTCTGAGGTCAGATTTAAACCCAGGTCCTCCTGTCTCTGGGCCTGGCTCTCAATCCATTGAGCCACCTAGCTGGCCCCTAGAAGTAGGTACCTTAAGGCAAAGCCCCATTTACCCCACAGTAGTTATAGTTCTAAGTATCAGTTCCAAGGCAGAAAAGTAGTCAAGTCTAGGCATTTGGAATTAAGTGATTTGCCCAGAGCCACACAGTTAGAAAGGGTCTGAGGCCAGATTTGAGCCCAGGTCCTCCCCATTCCAGCCTTGATGCTCTAATGCTCTATCTACTGAGTCATCTAGCTACTCTTATTATTATTAATGACTCCAGACCAGCATTTTACTTGACCCCAGTCAAAATATGTTAACCACTTGAGAGATCTTCATAGAACATATTGAACCCTGGAACACTGAAGCCAAGAGAGACCTGAGTTTAACCCCAACTCCAAGATTGAGTCAATTGTATAATCCAGGCACTGGCGCTGATTTTTTTCATCTCACATCTCCTTGAAGGCAAGACATTTATTTCCATCTCCTGAATTATTTTGCACATAGAGGGCACTTCATTATTTCAGTTAGTTTACTTGAAAATGGAGTCAATATCCTTAGACTTTCGGCTTTAGAAAGTTGTGGGAAAAGGTCATAGGAGGTGCTTGTACAATGTTCATATTTGGGACCTGAAAATTCCATAGAGAAATGGGAAAAACGTTCCTCTATCTTTTTTCAAATTACCCACTCCATGTCAATTGTGTAGAAGGATTATTAAGTATTTCCTAAACATAAAAAAATGCATGTTGACTTGAATTCACCGAAATCCTCCTCTGTTTCCATGCCATGGCCCAGATGTGAACTTGGGTGCCCAAAAGCTCCACTAATTTAGGACAAGTCCTAATGGCTTCTCTCAACCTAGAATATGAACCAACAATCAAGTAGTCAATCCATTAACATTTATTAAACTTGTTAATACTATATTCCAGCTACTATGTTAGATACTGAAGATAGATGGAGTAAAACAAAACAGTCCTTGACCTCAAGGAACTTGCATTCTTTTTTTTTTAAACCCTTTCTTTCTATTTTAGAATGAATAGAAGGAATAGTTCCAAGGCACAAAGGCAATAAGGGTTAGGCAAAGGGGGTTAAGTGACTTGCCCAGGATCACACAGCTAGGAAGTGTCTAACATCTGATTTGAACTTGGGACTTCCTGACTCCAGGCCTGACTCTCAATCCACTGAGCTGCCCCCAAGGGCCTTGTATTCTAACAGAGGACAGGCTCAGCCAGAAAGGCTCATTAATAGAAGTTTGACACCAGAAGATTTCTTGATTTGTCTACAACCAATCCCAAGGATGGCAATAACCTAACTAAACCATGGAAGGAGTATCCTCCCTAGTGAAACCATAGCTCTTCGGTCATAGCAAAGTACAAGACAAAGAAAGCTTCACAAAGGAAAGAAACGATTTTGCTTTTTTTTTTCTTTTCAATGATAAGTAGCAGCTTTTTGTACTGTGTGCCTATCCTAGGCTGAGAGGAAGAGATGACTAGAATCTGCCCTCTTCCAGAGACATCCCTCTTCTTTCCTTATCCCTGAAGAAGCAGACAGCTGGTCCTTTCCATAGCAACAGACCAGGTGGAGAGAGAGCCCACTCAGGCGGTCCCCTGGGCAGCCCGGAATGAATCATGATTCTGATTAGGCTCTGGCTGCTTTTGTGCCAGTTCCCCAGGACTCCATCAGCCCAGGGCATGCTGAGACATGCCTCAAAGGGCCTGGTGAACCACACCCCAAAATGGAGCCCCCGAGGTACTCATTGTCAGGGAGACTCCTGGTCATCTGGTTAAAACTAAAAGAAGGGCTTTGGAGGGGGGTGGAGAAATGAGGTGCAGCCATCAAAAGCTCCAGAATGGAGTTCTAGGGGACAGCTGGGTGGCTCCTGGAGATAGGAGATTTCAGATTCAAATCTGGTCTGAGACACTTCCTAGCTGTGTGACCCTGGGCAAGTCACAACCCCCATTGCCTAGCTCTTACTGCTCTTTTGTCTTGGAACCAATAGCCAGTATTCATTCATTCTAGGATGGAAAAGGAGGGCTAAAAAACCCCAAAGGTTGGTCTTTTGTGGGGTGGGGGAAGGCAATGAGGTACAACCATCAAAGGTCTCAAGAATGGAGTTCTAGCCTAGATCTGCCATTAACTCATTATGTTATCCACACTCAAGCAAGTCAAGTCCCTTCTCTGAGCTTCTGGAACATCCTCTGGGATACAAGGGGTTGAATGAAATGATCCTTAAGGCCATCAGAGGGTTATTAAAAAAAAGCAGAAAACTTTAGGTGACAAGACTTGGATTTGAATTCCACCTGTGCTTCGTACCATCTGGGTAAACTTGACCATATTGCTTCAACTTCCCTGCGCCTCCATCTCCAAGTCTGTAAAGTAGAGGCTGGGCTGAACAACCACTAGATTTCCTTCCAGATATAGATCTATGAAACCAGTTCTGACATTCTAGGGTCCTATGAAATGCAGTTTATTTCAGTGAGTAGGTTTGTTTGTGTCAACCCCAAACCAGGGGAGTTAGATAGAGAGAGAAAGTGGAAGTCCTGGGCCTGGGTAGAAGGAGGATGTGAAGATTCTTATAGTGAAGAAGGGAGTCTGCCTAGGAGAGGAGGGGAAGTATTTGGGAAAAGATGTCACCATTTCTAAGAATGGGCTGGGAGAGTCCCAAACAAAAAAGAAACCTAATTCTGAGCCACCGGATTTCAGGGGAATCTTCCTCTCTACTTCTGACCAAAAAGTCCCCTGTGAGGAAAGAGAAAAGCCATCTTACCAAAGGACCAGGGCCCAAATTGAGCAGCACCGGGAAACAGAACACTATTACTTATCACCTGTAAAGACAACTATACAAAAACGATGGCTTGGGCAGCACCTCAAACAGCCTGGCTTCAGACTTCTTTCTGCTGCCGAATCTTTCCTCTCATACCCTCCTCTGTCATCCTCTACTTTCCAGCCCATCCCTGGTATCTGAGATTCCCCCAGTAGAGATTTATTCCTTTGGCTAAGTTACAATAGATGGTCAAACCCTTGCCTCAATCATTTCAATAAGCATTCAGTTCCCAAAGAAAACTTCAATAAGCATCATTACCCATGGCAAAGGGGATGACTCGTTCTATACATCAGAGTGTTAACTTACTTTCTTGGAATTCCCTTGGATGGAAAGTCCCTCCTTGTTGGGTCTTGGTAAGCATGGTTAGTTTCCTACCTCTAGCCCTTAGGTCTGCCCCTTCCACTAATAAATTCTAGGGGTGGAAGAGCTAGAAAGCCTACTAAGCTGAGCTTCAGTAAGAGAATAAACAGGAGTGTGTCCTAAAGTTAGGAGTAGTCAGGTGGCACCATAGATGGAGTGTTATGCCTGGAGTCTGGAAGACCCGAGTTCAAATCCAACCTCAGACACTTAGCTGTGTGACCTGGGCAAGTTATTTCACATTGTTCACCTCAGTTTCCTTGTCCGTCAATGAGCTAAGGAAAGAAATGGCAAACCATTCCAATATCTTTGCCAAGAAAACCCTAAATGGAGTCACGAAGAGTGGGGCATGACTGAAATGGCTAAACAAGTCCTAAAGTTAATCTGGTAGGCTAGCTTCTTGCTTTCTCACCCCAAATCCAACCTGGTAGGCTTGCTGCCCTTTCCATCCTGGGAGCATGTCAATGGTAGATAAGACCCAAGGCTCAAGGATAGGAAGCTCCCCAAGCTGGGTCTTGCTGAGAAGACAAGAAAGCTACTCTTCCTTCTTTTCCATCCCCAGAGCTTGTCAGTGGTGTGAGAGGCAAGAGGGAAAAGGACTAGACTTTGACTCTAAAACCGTACGTTATGGTTCCATTTCTGCCACTGACTTTGGTGTGTGACCCTCAGTTTCTGCTTCACTCATTCCCTCTCTGGTAAAATTAATAGATTATACCAGATGATTTCCAAAGTTCCTCCCAGATCTGACATTCCTGTTGCTATTAGCCTGGATAGAATCACAGGACCATAGATTGGAGTGGGAAGGGATCTACAAGATTGTCCAGTCTAACCCCACTCTTTCGGCCCAAGGTCACACAAGTAATGAGTGAAGGCAATAGGATTTGAACCCCATTGCTCTTACTTCCCGAGGCTAATGTTATTTCCATTGGGCCATACCCAAATATTTGTTTCAACTGAAGCATCCTCTTCTTCATCTCTATATTTTGAGAAGCTGACAAGGACAATTCAACTTCTGGGATGCTGAGCCTTTCCCAAATGATCCCATCCCTTCCAGTCTCCAAAATATTTTCTAAAGCCATGGCTGACCATGGTATCTGATACAGGGTATCAAAAGAAATTCAAAGTCTTGGTATACTTTAGGGTGAAATGAGTGAGGCATAATTCTCTCTGTTTCAGGCCATGCTGTGGTGATCACAGGGACCTAGGAATGGAATGGACCTCTGAGGTCATTTACTCCAACTCAGTTCATTTTCCAGAGGAGGAAACTGAGGCCTCAAATTGGGAAGTGATTTGCCTCAGGTCATCCAGCTAAGAAGCAACAAAGCCAGGATTAGAAATCAACTTTTGCTAGTTTTATTCCTGAGCATCTGAGAAAATGTCTGGACCAAACATAAAATGAACAATTTAAAGGCTTCGAGGAGGGACGTGCAATAAAATGAATGCTTCAGCAAGATAAGCTCTTATACAATTTCAATCTTCAGTAATCATAAGCCAGGCAGGAATCAAGAATTGCTTCCAGTCTTTCTGATGAACTAAATTCTCTTCTAAATTCTTTCTTTGTGCCTCAGTTGTCTAGGACAGGCAGCAGCTAAACTCAGGGTTCTAGCTAATTGCCAAGCATCACAATTAAAATGTCTTTCTGGAACCTCTTACTAATCTCAGGTTTCTGTGGCTTAATTTACCTGAACCTATGAAATTGGGAATATTCCAAATTTGTCTGCCAGCATTCATTCCTCCAGCTGGGGTTTTCATCCACTCTACAGATTACAGTCAGAACGTCACCCTTAGCAAATGGTTTCATTATCGCTTAGGGAATCACATGGTGATGGAGGCAGACTGCCAAGGCCAGCCAGGTATCAATGTCTCTTATTGATTGGCTGGGCCCTTGGCACATATTGTTACCTGACCAATAGGGGAGTCAGGCAGAGCCTGAAGGTGAGCAGAGCCTGGGGCCCCAGGCAGATCTCCTAGGAGAGAAGGAGGCCATTCAAGGTTGGAACATTGTAAAGGAGTGTGCTGGGGGGGGGGGGGAAGGTTGGGGGGGCAAGAGGGGGATGGGCTCCTGTTTCAAGTATGATAGACTCCCTGTGGTCACTTGGGACTAGGGTCCAAATCAAGATAGGCTGGAGACCAATTTTCAATTGTGAAGTATAACACCAACCAGCTTTTACTGGTCAAATAAACTTCAAGTACTGTTTAACCCTGTACCTGCCCCCTTTCAGTTGCTGTGTATTTCTGTTTGTAGCATTAAACTCTATCCCTGGAAAACACATGACCTTTTGCATAAATTATGGTGGGTTTGGGATGAATGATCAGGGGTTTGGGGTACCCTAGATCATAAATCTAGATGGAAAGCAACCCCTGAGATGATCCAATCCAATCCTTTTATTTTACAGATGAGGAAACTGAGGTTTGTCAAGGAAGGTTCTGAACTACCCAGGTCTTATGGGTAGTAAGCATCAGAATTGGATTCGAACCCATGTCCTCAGACTCAGAGAGCCTGTGTTCTTTCTGTGCCTGAAGATACAGAAGAGGAATCAGACCAGAGTAGCTCTTCAAGCACTGGACCAGTCAGATCATCAGAAGCTAAAAGCAGAAGAGTTCAGGTCTGAGGCAGGTAATGGAAGCTCCTTGAGGGCAAGGACTGTTCCTTACTTTGTATCGGTATCCCCAGAATCTGGCACAGTGCTTTGAAGGCAGTAGATGCTTGATAAATATTGCTCACATAAAATTCAGATGGAGTCTCCAGCCACAGCTCCAAGTTCAGCTTTTGATCTAGTCTCTCTCCAGGATTGTCATGGAAGCAGAGGCAGCTAGGTCTCCTGCACTTCTGACATTCTATGTTCTCTATTCTGTGGTGTGGTGGATAAAATGTCAGACCTGGGGTCAGGAAGATTCCTCTACCCTGGGCTCAAAGATATCCTCAGATACTTAATAGCTGTGTGTCCCTGGGCAAGTCACTTCACCCTGTTGGCCTCAGTTTCCTCATCTGTAAAATGAGAAGGAAATGGCAAACCACTCCAATATATTTGCCAAGAAAGCCCCAATTGGGGTCACAAAATGTCAGATACAACTGAAAGTGACAAAACAACTAAAGGTCCCTTCGAAGTGCTGACATTCTATGTTCTAAGTGCCTTGCATCCTGATCATCTTACGCCACTTAAACCATGTGTCTATCACCTTGCATTTCTGCAGTCTTTCCTACTTTTCAAGTTGCTTTCTAGGCTATGATTTTATCTTTCGCTCATAACATACCTGTAAAGGGAGGTAGGGACACAATTATTGTCAAAGTCCAGGTCAAAAAGTGTAAGAGAAGGCTCAGAGGCAGTGACTTGCCAAGGTCTATATAAGAGCCAAGAACCCTGATATTCTGCCCTCCTAGACCAGGGCTCTTCCCTTTGTCCCACAAGATGGTGGCTGTGAGTTGTGGTGAAATGCAAGATTACTTAGTAGTCCCAGAGTATCAAGAGATAAGCAGGCTTCTTGAATCTGGTGGGGGCTTGGGAAAAGGGCTTTTTACCTTCGAAAGATCCACTTGACGTGGGCCTATAAGGACTTACATTGAACCCCAGATTTAATGCACAGATTCATCAGGGAACAAGGCTACCCTAACAGAGAGAAAGCTTGGGATTGTTGTGGGGAAGGGGACTGAGTCTGGAATGAGAGGACTTGAATTTGAATCCTACCTCCAATGCTTACTTATTCCAGGATCCTGGGCAAATCACTTCCCTTCCCCAGGGCTGAGTTTCCTCACATAAAAATGAAGGGATTGGACAAGATTAGAGATGTCAAACACACCATCTATCAATCACATATGGGTCCACAAAACACTTCAGTAGGGATGAACCAGACCAGATTAAAATGTAATTGATGAGGGGGTAGCAGTGGCAGCTAGATAATTCAATGGATAAAGAACTGAGCCCAGACACACAAGAGGTTCTGGCTTCAAATCTGACCTTAGACACTTCCTAGCTGTGTGACCCTGGGCAAGTCACTTAACTCCCGCTGCCTAGCCCTTACCACTCTTCTGCCTAGGAACCAACACACAGTACTGATTCTAAGGCAGAAGATATGGGTAGGGTTTTTAAAAATATATAATTGGGAAATATTTAACAAGATAAATATATAGTAGATCACAGATAATGTTAGTCTGTGATTTTCCAAATCAATATGCCTCCCCACAGAGATCCTTCTGTACAATTTAGCAGAGCTCTTTCCTATCTGAGCTTGGCACCACTGGGTAAACTCTTCCTGACCCTGTTTGGGGTTTTCTTGGTAGAGATATTGGGGTGGTTTGCTATTTTCTTTTCCACCTCATTTGACAGGTGGGGAAACTGAGACAGAGTGCAGTGACTTGCCCAGGATCATAAGGCTAGGAAATATCTGAGGTTGAACTCAGATCTTCCTGACTCCAGGTCCTGCACACTATCCACTGTACCAACTGGCTGCCCTGCTTTAAACCTTGTAGGCATTTGATGAATGCTTGGGAATTGGGCTTGAGTAATGAAAGAAAGGAACAGAATCAGAGGACACTGCCCCATGGGGACAAGTAGAAAGAGGAAAGGAGTGCCATGGATAGGGGAAGTAGACATTAAGGCTGAAGATGTTTGAATGAATATCAACCTCTGATGTCTTACAGTTTTGCCCAGGGCTGAGCTGGCCCTGGCAGTGGGACCCCATCGGTGTAGCACTGAAACAAGCTGTTCTTTTATTCCCAGCGCCTTACATCCCCACTCATACAATACACCTTCTCCCTGGCTAGCCCAGTTACTGTCCAGAATATGCTCAGGCATGTTTCTGATTGCATCATTGCACAGGGCGGTCTCAGAAGTGTCCTGCTGCCAGATGGGCACCGCCCACACACCCCTAGAAGAAGCTAGGGAATTGGATCACTCAGAGAAGCCAGAGGCCACAGGGGAAGGACAATGGAGCATTTTCTGTTTTACTGGCCAGGTCCTCCTAGCTCTGTGGGATTTTTCCTTTTTTGAAATCCTGATAACAGTAAGAATGAAAATGAACTAAAAAAAAAGATGGAGATTGGCAACTGTTATTCCAGTAGAATCTGAGAATCGCTAGACTTTGGAGAACAAATGGACTTTAGACAACATCTAGTCTAGGGATGCATAACATTTTTAGCATCCTGGACCCCTTCAGCAGGCTAGTGGGTGAAGCCTGTGAATCTCTTCTCAGAATAATAAGTTTTTGCCTACATTCATAATGAAAGGAAACAAGAAATTTCAGTTAGAGGCTAGCGAAAATCAAGATCTGATTTCCCCCCTTTTCCAGGTTCATGGACACCCTAAAATTTATCCATGGACTCCTAGGTTAAGAACTCCCGATCTAGTCCAATTCCTCACTTTAAAGGCCAGAGAGAAGAAGTGACTTGCACACAGTGAGTAGCAGAGATGGGATGTGGTAGTCATGGGACCTGGATTTAGATCTCAACTTCGTTACTTCCTAGCTCCTAAGCTTGGGCAAATAATTAAATCTCCCTGGGTTTCAATTTCCTCAATTGTAAAATGAAATCTGGATTAGAGGACATTTGAAGTCCTTTCCAGGTCTTGATCTTGGTTCTAGAGATTTCTAGAACTTGGTTGCCCTGACTTCCAGGGCAGTACTCAAATTTATACATTAAATATGGTGGCTCTGTGCACAACAGAACCTTCCCCCCTCCCTCTAGGAGAATCAGAGAAAAAAATATTACTTTCATAGTAGCAATAATGATGATAGAATCTTGTATCTAGAAGCAACTTGGTGGTACAATGGATAGAGTGCTGGGCCCGGAGTCAGGAAGACTTGAGTTCAAATCCAGCCTCAGATACTTATTAGTTGTGTGACCTTGTTTGTCTCAGTTTCTTCAACTGTCGAATGAGCTGAAGAAGGAAATGGCAAACCACTCAAGAATCTTTGCAAAGAAAAAAATGGAGTCTCAAAAGATCAGATATCCCTGAATGATGACATCTTATTTTTTAAACCCTTACATCCTTAGAAACAATACATTGGTTCAATACATCAATGTATTGATTCTAAGGCAGAAAAGCAATAAGGGCTAGGCTAGGGGGTTGTAACTTGCCCAGGGTCACACAGTCATTGTATCTATTTTAAAAATATGTCATAGAATGACTCTTAGAGAATGTTGGGGGGGGGGGACAGAACTATGATTTCACTAGTATGAGAGATTCCCAGTAGGGAGGCTCTCTCCACCCCAGTTCAGTAAACCTCTAATTTCTAGTCTCAGGGAGTTGACAATGAGGGAGTCAAAGAAGCAGAACCTGAAATCAGGTCCTCCTGACTCCAAGGCCAACCTTCTTGTCCATCCTCACATCCAAATAACACAGCTATCCTTCAGGTAGAAAAGAAAAAAGCCCTTTTGTCCACTACATCACCCTTCCACTCGTCTCCTCCAGAGAGTGTGCTCTGTAGATGGGGACACTGATCCTCAGGAAAAGGAAGTGATTTTCCCAGGGTCAGTAGGTCAATAGCAAGCATCTGGTTCTAGAGTAGAGGGTTTGATAGAAGGTTTGAAGTGCCCCTAACTTCATCCAGGCAGAATTCATTTGCTGTCTCCACTGCACCAAGGGAAGCTGCCACAAGTCTTCTCATGAACTCAAAAGAACCCTTGATTTAGATTCCAAGATCTTAAGCTGGAAGGAACCTTAGAAGCATCGAAATGAGTCACTTCATTTTACAAGTGAACAATCTGAGACCCAGAGAAGTGAAAGCTGATAAATGGCAAAACTGGGATTCTAATCTATGTCTTCAGACTCCAAATCCAACCTTCTTTCTTTTGTTCCAGGCTGAAGACATAGGTGGAACAGTCACAAATGGAGGAGGAAAACCAGAACACTTTGTTTTCATAGCAGCCAAGGAGTGAAGTTTAAGAAGGAAAGAGTAATCGATAGTATTAAAGGTTAAAGAGAGATCAAGATGGACAAAGGTGCAAGGAAAGGTCAATTGGCTGGTCTCTAGAGATGCTCAGAACAGAAGATACAGTGAATCAATCAGTGGGCATAGAAAGCACAGAAGATTAAGGTGCAGGTGGTCAGCAATCTGAGGCAGCTACATGTCACAGTGGGTAGAGAGCTGACCTGGAATCCTGAAGACCTGAGTTCAAATGTGGACTTGGGCACTTACTAGCTGTGTGACCATGAGCAAATAAGTCACTTAGCTGTTTGCCTCAGTTTCCTCATCTATGAAATGAGCTGCAGAAGGAAATGGTAAATCACCCCAGGATCTTTCCCAAGAAAACCCCAAAAGGAGCCACAAAAAGGTAGGTGAGACTGAAAAATGACTAAACAACAAACCACTGTTTGCTTAGGAGTTGGTCAGGTTGCTCAGTGGATAGAGCACTGGACCTAGAGTCAAGAAAACCTAAATTCAAAGCCAGGCTCATACATTTACCAGCTGTGTGACCCTGAGTAAGTCACTTAACCTCTGTTTGCCTTAATCCATTGGAGAAGGAAATGGCAAACCACTCTGGCATCTTTACCAAGATGGTCCATGGGGTCACAAGGAGTCAGACATGATTGAACAGCACCACCACAACAAATTAGCAGCCTGTTTGAAAAGTTTAGGGGAAGAAGTATAATAGAAAAAAACGAAAGATGAGAAGCAGATATTATATAGCCTTCTTTATTTCTTAGTGTGCATTCCTAACCAATGATTTCCTGTAATCCTTCCTGGAAAAGTAGGAATTGGACTAAATCACCCTTTTGTCCCAGAATGACAGTGTCAGAAGATACCTTAGAGATCATTTAGTCATTGGGTGAGAGGATCTTTAGCCTCAGAAGGGACCTTAAAGGTCACCTAGTGAAAACCCATTATTTTGTAGATGAGGAAACTGAGTCTAGTTTCTGGAAATCTCAAGAAACTAAGGTGACTTACCCAAGGTCACATAAGCAGTAAAGGACTTTCAACTCAGATGCTCTGACTAACACTCTTTCCACTGCAGGCATCCCTCTCCAATAACCCCTCTTATCTTATAGGGGAAGAAATTGAGATGAAGGAGAGACGTGGCCAGCTCACTTTAGCTAGTAAGCAGCAGATTTGAACTCCAGTCTTCTATTTCCATTTGAGGAGACTTCAAGTGCACTAGGTAAGATTGCCTCTAACATTCTCAAAGATCTCAGAGCTCCCCATATTTCTTTTTCTAGTTCATACATTCTACTGTGCCATGAATAGTGTCAGGTCTGGAGTCAGGAAGACTCATCTTCCCAAGTTCAAATCTGACGGAAGACATTTACCAGCTCTATGACCCTGGGCAAGTCACTTCACTCTGCCTCATTTTCTTCATCTGTCAAATTAACTGGAGAAGGAAATGCCAAACCACACTGGTATCCTTGCCAAGAAAACCCCAAATGGGGTCACAAAGAGATGGACACTAATAAAAATAACTCAGCAACAAAAAGAACCTTCTAGTGAAATTCGAAAATGTACTCAAAACAAGGAGAGATGGAGGCAGTTAAAAAGGTAGACTCAGCCAGTCATTCAAGCTCTTAACAAACCAACACTTTAAAACAGCCATTAAAAAAATAATAATGGCAGTATATTACAAAGCATATTACTAGACTGCACAATAGATACCCCAACCCATGAAAATCCCAGGTAATCTAGGAAGCCATAGGCTCTTTGTCTAATGTCTAAAATGTGGAGCAAATTTGTCTAATACTTTTTATTCATTTAAAAAACCCTTACCTTCTGTCTTAGAATTAATGCTATGTATTGGTTCCAAGGCAGAAGAGCAATAAAGTCTAGGTAATGGCAGTTAAGTGACTTGCCCAGGGTCACACTGCTAGGAAGTGTCTGAGGTTTGAGATTTGAACTCAGGATGTCCCATCTCTGAGCCCAGCTCTCAATCCACCAAGACATGATGCCTCAGCAACTTATATTTCAAAAAGAATTATGTTGTAGGTGAGGAGTGGTTTGCCTGAGAGTAAGATGAGCATCCCTTTTCTTGGAAAAAAAAAAAACGGGGAGGGGGGGAATGCAATCTCCAATCATCCCTAATTCATATAAATCCTCATGAAAGTAGCTTGTAAATACGCACCTTTTCAGGCCATCTAGGTAGTGCTCGCCTTGTACCGCCTTGGTCATGCCTGCCCGCTAATTGGCTTCTCACAATCAGTAAGGGTCTTCTCTGCCAGGGACTGTGTTTTATTTCTTCCAAGCACAGTGTTAGACCCTTTGGAAACAGCCAGAAAGATCACCCAGCCCGGCTGGGTTGTTTGCTAGCAGCACTACAAATCATCTCACTTCTCCCCTCAGTTTTCTCATCTGTCAAATGGGGGCAAATGCCGCTCCACCCACCCGATAGTACTGTTGTGGGAAAGTGTTTTGTAAACCTTGAAGGTGTGTATTAATGTAGGCTATTATTAATAATCTATACTTTGTTGGCTGAGTGATGTTGCAGGGCCCCATCGGGTCCAGGGAGTGCCCAGCCAGGGGCAAGGCTGGGTAGACAGCCAGCTGCTGAGTCTGCCTATGGGGCAGGGTTGGGTGTGGCCACACCTCATTAGGTACTTAATAAAAGGTTTCTGATGTTGAGATACAGGTGGCTCCCTAATCCAAACATCTCCACCAGAGAAACAGTGTGGAGAAGGGAAGAGAGGACTGGCTTGGGGAGCAGAAAAATCTCAGCCGGAATGCAAGCTGGCTGCCACTTAGAAGCTGTGTCAGGGTGGGGAAGCTGTTTAGCCATTGGGATGGGGGGGACCCCTTTCTTTGATGTCAGTTCCAATCCTGCCTCCCTCACTGCCTCTGACAAGCCAACATCGAGGGACTGTGCTTTCCTCATCTGCTAAATGAAGGGGGGAGACCCAAGATTCTCTCTCAGTCTAGGCTCCTATGAAGTCTCTCTGCCCTAGGTTTCCTCCTTTGTAAAACAGAGGTGATAGTAACCACTGTATTGTCCATCTCACAAGTCATCAGGAATCAGACTCACAACTTCACACAAAAAATAGACTTTCAGATGAAGGAGCTCCCTTTACCGGAGGTCACTCGGGTGTAGGTCTCTCCTCATTCTTACCCTCAGTGGATATGTTACAAGAGATCTGTGAACCTGAATGGGGAAAACTCCAAATTTATTTTCTCTAACATCCAAACTGAAAGTGGACATTTCCTTTAAAACATTATTGGGGGAGGGTGCAGCTGGGTGGCTGAGTGGGACCTCAGACACTTCCTAGCTGTGTGACCCTGGGCAAGTCACTTGACTTCCATTGCCACTTTTCTGCCTTAGAATCAATATATAGTATTGATTCCAAGATGGGAGGGAAAGGTTTAAAAAAATATATATTTTTTTATTCTGAGGGTCTGCTAGGTGGCTCAGTGGATTGAGCGTCAGGTCTAGAGACAGGAGATCCTAGGTTCAAATCTGACTTCAGACCCTTCCTAGATGTGTGACCCTGGGCAAGTCACTTGGAACCAATACACAGTATTGATTCTAAGATGGAAAGCAAAAGGGTATTTTTTTTTTAATTATTATTATTAGGAGGACCTGCTAGCTGGCTCAGTGGATTGAGAGAGAGGACTAGAAATGGGAGATCCTGGGTTCAAATTTTTGTTTTTTAAATCCTTACCTTCTGTCTTGGAATCAGTACTGTGTATTGGCTCCAAGGCAGAAGAGTGGTGAGGGCTAGGCAATGGGAATTAAGTGACTTGTCCAGGGTCTCACAACTGGGAAGTGTCTGAGGTCTGATTTGAACCCAGGACCTCCCATCTCTAGGCCTGACTCTCAACACACTGAGCCACCCAGCTGCTTCGCCCCCTGGGTTCAAATTTGAACTCATACACTTCCTAGTTGTGTGATCCTGGGCAAGTCACAAAATCAATATACAACATTGATCTAAGACAGAAGGTAAGAGTTTAAATATACATATAATAATAATAATTATTATTATTATGAGGGTCTGCTAGGTAGCTCAGTGGATTGAGAGCCAGGTCTAGAGACAGGAACTGTTGGGTGCAAATTTGGCCTCATACACTTCCCAGCTGTGTGACCCTGGGCAAGTCACTTAACCCCCATTACCTAGCTCTTACTGCTCTTCTGCCTTGGAGCCAATACACAGTATTGATTCCAAGACAGAAGATAAGGGTTTTTTTAAATAAATAAATAAAACATTATTCTAAGGATGGATCCACAGGTTAGGTCCAGGACACACAGAAAAAGGTCAAGAACCCCTATTCTAGAGTAACTTCTAGTTGTTTGGGGGTTGTATCAATTGTTCTGTAAATATAAAACACTAAAGATACATGAACCCTAAGGAGAAAGGGGGGTAGAGGAGGAGAGTATCTACCGATTTCTCCATCTAGGATGTCAGAGCTGGGGGTGGGGTGGGGGGGGGTGAGACCATCGAATCTAATTCTGTCATTTTTCAGAGTAGAAAACAGAGAGCCAGTGAGTTGAAGGGCTTTGGTCAAGGTCACCCAGTTACAGACTCTCCTCAGGCCACCACCTCCACCCCATTATCCTGGGAGAAAGGTTCTTGGCCTCAAGAGGTGTCTAAGCCTGTATATCCAGTCTGCCTGTCTCCCAGACTGGGCGAGAGTTGATCGCTAGATCTAGAAGTCTCTCCTCCTGCTTTGAGCCTCAGTTTCCTCCCTTGCAAAAAAAAAAAAGAGGGCTTTGGAGGAGACAGCTAAAGCTCCCTCCCAGCTCGGGCATTTTAGTTCCTGATAATAAGCTGGGGAGCGGGGAGCGGGGATGGGAGGGGGGCGGGAAGGCGGGAGCCGCACTCTCAGTTCTGACTTTGGCTCCAGCTGATCTGAAATTCCAAGTGGCGGAAGCTGTCAGACTGTGTGTTCCGAGGTTGTGAGTCACCTCAGCCCATGCTCCTTCGAGGGGGGCCCTGGCTGGGGCAGGGGGCGGGCCAGAGCGGGGCAAGAAGCCGGCAAGAGGGACAAGCCCAGGCGTATATCCTCCGCGGTCCCATGCTGGGCTGTTTACAAGCCTCTCACATGGGTTCCTGTTTTCCCCGTCTGGAGAGGGACACCGGGGCCTCGGAAAAAGACAGCATTCTGGGACATGTGGGCCACACCTGCATATCCATCAAAGCCGCTTGGGGATGCAGGGGAGGGAAGGGGGAGGGCTTGCAGGGATGGGGATCGAAGGAGGACTGTGGGCTTGTTTGGGAACCAAAGACAGGAAGAGTCGGACTGGGAGGGTGTCCTGCTTTAAAAGAAGCAGGAGCGGAAGTGAGGGGCTCGGGCAGGGACCCAGAGCCCCCACCCTCCCTTTCAGGTTTCCCCTCCCCCCCCCCCGCCAGTCATGTGACCTCGGGCCAACACCCTGCCCCCCTCCCCCCCAGGCGCAGCTAAGGATTTTCTAGTTAGCTGGGACCTAAGAATTCTGTCCCTTGCCAAGCCAGAACAGTCCTTGGGCCTTCCCAATTGTGCAGGGGGATTAGGGTTTTCAGAGGGCAGCATTTACGGAACATGTGTTTATTAAGTACTTGGCTGGTGCCTAGCACCACTGTTCTAGGCTCCGCGGGAGGGGGGGTGGGGCCGACCGCCGACGCAAAGACAAGACAGGACTGTCCCTGCCCTCTTACAGGATTACCGTTGGGAGGGGGAGAGGAGTTGACCTTAGGTGTTATGTCTAGGGACACAGTTACAGAGTAACATATGGACTAATAGAAGATCTAGTTGAAAAGCACCAAATATGGGAGGGGGGCACTTGGAGGGAGACTTTCTTTACAGAATGGGAGGGGTAGGAGTGCAGAATATTGCATAAATTTATGGCCAGTCACAATTAATGTCTTTTTAAAAAATTCCTCTTTCTTCTTTGTTCTCTGTTACAAGGGCCTTTTGCTGGGGCAGGGAAAGGGGGAGGGCTAGCTGCTGAAATGAAATGAAAGTGATGTAAGAACAAAGAGATGGTAGTAACATTTAAAACACTAAACCTGAAAGAAGGAAGGAGAAAGAAAGAGTCAGAGAGAAAGAAAGAAGGAAACAGTGAGGAAGAAAGGAAAAAAGAAAAGAAAGAAAGAGAAAGGAAGGAAGGAAGGAAAAACAAAGCAAGGAAAAGGAAGGAAGGAAGGCCTCTGGTATCAGGACACCTGGGTTGCAGCTGGAGCTCAATTTCTTCATCTGTAAAATGGGGTAATAACTCCTTGTACCCACTATTCTCTTGGATCTGTTGGAGGAATCTGGCCTTTTGAACCTTAAAAGGCTATAAAATGATGAATTATTCATGAAACAAGACAGAGACATAAAATCTGGATTCACAAAAAAGAAGAAAGGAGGAGATGAATAACTAGCAAAGACATATAGGTGTAAGCAAGGCCCTTTCAAAATAAGAGATCTGCCTAACTGAAATGCAGCCTCCATTGGCTAGGTTTGCAAGGCTCACCTGATGAAGACTATTCAGTGCCATATTAGGTTGTTTTTCAGTTGTTTCAGTTCTGTCTGAATCCTCATAACCCCATTTGGGGTTTTCTTGGCAGAAATACTGGAATGGTTTGCCTTTTCCTTCTCCAGCTCATTTGACAGATGAGGAAACTGAAGTAAACAGGGCTAAATGACTTGCCCAGGGTCATATAGCCAGTAAGAGTCTAAGATTGGATTTGAATTCAGGACTTCACCAACCTAGCTGCCCTTATTATGGGGCTATACAATTTAGAGGTGGCAGAAACCTCAGAGGTCAGCTAGTCTTAACACTATCACCTTTCACAGATAAAGAAATTGAGACCAGTAAGCAAGGGTTCTTGAGCTTAGAATCCAAAAAATGTGTTTTAAAAAATATTTGGATCACTATATTTCAATGTAATTGATTTCTTTCCTATATATTTTATCCCATGCATTTAAAACATTCTGATAAGGGGTCCTTAGGTTTCTTCTGAGAACCTCAGGGTTCATGACATGCAATAAAATTAGGAGCCCCTTCAGTAGAGATTGACAAGGAAAACAGTGAAAGAGGTGGGAGGTAAGCCAGGATTTGAACCAAAACCAAAATGTGCTCCCACACCAGACACCAGACACAGCTCTCTTTCTACTATAATACACCCTACTATTAGGCTGAGCCATTTGGATTTGATCCCATAGGCAATGGAGAGCCATCTTGGCTCGTCAAAAGAGAATGTCAGAGCTGGAAGGGAATGTAAAGATCATCCAGGTGGGTCAACCCCCTCATTTTATAGATGGGGAAACTGAGACCCAAAGAGATAAAATTTTTTATCCACACAAAGAATCAGCCACAGAGCTAGAATCTGAGTCCACAGGGAAGAATTATAGACTCATAGAATATTAACACAAGGGGCAGCTAGATGGAGAGATGGAGAGATATGGATAGAGAGCCAGGCCTGGATATAGGAGGTCCTGGGTTCAAATCTGAACTCAGACACTTCCTAGCTGTGGGACCCTGGGCAAGTCAACTGATATTTAGTATAGATACAGAAGGTAAGGGTTTTAAAAAAATATAAACTTAAACGATAGAAGGAACCTCCCAAGTGATTTTTCCCTGTTGGAAAGTAACTCACTTAAGCCAGTTAGTGGCAAGCATAGAACTCAAGTCTTTGGTCTCTCAGTCCAAGAGAAGAAAGATTCTGCCTTGAGAAGATGGGGAACCCCACTGGGGTTCTCTGGGCATCTGAGAGCAGCACTAAGGGGCTAAAGAAGAATAGCAGAGGGAAGATGAATCCAGAGATCTTGTTTGGCTTCTCAACCCTATTACTTACTCACTAGTTCAATTCAATCTTCAATTCCATAAACATTTAGTAAGCACCTACTATGTGTCAGGCAGTGCACATACTAAGCCCTGGTTGTGTGTGACCACCCTAGACAATGGTAAGTCACATCTGAGCTCTGGCCCTCAGTTTCTTTCTCTGTAAAATAAAGGGTCTGAACTATATAATCTCTAAGATCTCCTCCAGCCCTGACATTCTCTGATTGCCTGAGCCTCCCAAAGGGAAGCAGTGTGTGTGTGTGTGTGTGTGTGTGTGTGTGTGTGTGTGTGTGAGGCAGGGGGCAGGGGATGGGGTGGGGCTGAAAATAAACTTCTCTGATTTCACAGTTTTGCCCTTGAACGATGTGGGGCCAACCAGCCAGCTGTTCTGGGGATTACCGGCGCCCACAGTGACATTCCCATCCAAGGGCTGCAAGTGGCCTCCCCACTCCCCGGGCTCAAAGGTTGCCTTGGTTCAGCTGAGAGCACACTGCGCCCATTCTCCACGGGTATTGTCCGGCCTCCTCCATCAACCCCCCTGGGGGAGACTCCTGAGAGCAGGGTGCCACAGCTGGCCGGCCCCACCCGGCCCCACCACACTAGCCTGACAGCCCTTGTCTGCTGCGTGCAGGGGGGAGAGCCTCCCGTCCACCTGCCAAGGCCCAGTGGGGCCCTCAGCCAGATTCCAAAGGTCTGAAACAGGTCCAAGTGCTTAGAAGGTGCCGGCTGCTCTCATCAGGAATGCTAGTGCCTGTTTCAGCAGCTGGGAGGGGAACCAGAGAGAGAGAGAAGCTTGGGTGGTTCTGGGGCACTTTGTTAGAACTGAACCGAACCGGAGCCACTTTCCAGTCTCCCTCCCTCATTTTACTGGACCGGGTCACCAAGGCCCACAGTGAGGGCTCACCCGGGGAGGAAGTCGATTTTGGACCAGAACTTGGAGCCTCTGACTTGTGGTCCAGGGATCTGTCCACTATAACCCCCCCCCCCCCCCCAGCAAGAAGGCCATCTGTGGAGAGAAATAAAGAGTCACCAGCCCTGAAATCAATTGGAGACAGGGCACCGTGCCAAGAAGGACCTTGCACCTGTCCTAATGGCTGCGTTATGGATCCGACAGGAATCTCAGCTATTCCAGGGACGTCCAAGTCCTCAGCATAGGAGTGGTTTTGTTTGCCCAGCTTTGGGAAAGAGCACCTCTCAGAAGAAGGGTGAGGTCGCTAGCTTGGAGAAAAACAACCTGACCGAGGGTGTGGAGGCCAGAGCTCTCCCTCCCCGGTGGGAGTGGCAGCTGTGATACTGGACTGGGAGTCCAGAGAAAGGACTTTACCAATCATCACTCACCTCGCCTCAATGGGCCTCAGTTTCCCCTTCTGTAAAAAGGAGCCATTTTCAACAGACAGCCTCTAAAGTTCTCTCCGGTGCGGCTATCCTAGGAGTCCACAGTTCTAGGAATTGGGGTGCCAATCTTGGCCGCAGAAGCTGGGAAGACTGTGTTCAACTCTGATGAGGCAGCTGGGCAGGTTTTAGCCAGGGTTCCCAAAGGAGACAGCCAGAGGGGGAGAAAGAAGTCCTTGTGTAGGCTGGTGTTTAAAACCCAAGACTAACAGTCTGCCCCAAATTCTACTCCACCCATCCAAACCACTATTATCAAGGCAGTTAAATCTTATTATAGACTGCGCTTATACCTTATTTTTTAACAGGGTGATACACAAACATCGGCAGATGGTTTTAATTGCCAGAGCACAAGACACATAAGATAACACACTCTCACACACACACACGAGTATAAAATTGCATTTCCCACACTATATTTTGAAGAGCCTGGTGTTCCACAAAATATGAATAGGGGTTTCATGAGCATTTCCATGCTAGTGCTATTTTTATCTCTAAAAATAATATATATAAATATATCAACCCCAGTAATATAAATACTTATTAAGTGGGACAATTTTTCCAGTATGAAAATAGGCTTAACTGAATTTTGCTCTAAAATGTCCCCCAACAGAGCCATCCCTCCACAATCCTTAGACTGGTCCATACTGCTAGACCTCCCCAAACTAGCTCCTTAAAGGCAGGAACCTTTTCATTTTTGTCCTTCTATCCTTGATGACTTGAATAATGCCTAGCACATAGTAGGTGCTTACATAAACGAGTTATTTTAAATTGAATCAATTTGATTGTGAGGCAGCTGGGAACAGGAGAAAGAGCATGATTGTTGTTGTTGTTGAGTCCTGTCTCACTCTCCATGACCCCATTGGGTTTTCTTGACCATTTCCTTCTCTAGCTCGTTTGACAGAAAAGGGAAACAGAGGCAAACAGGGTTAAAGTGATTTGCCCAGGGTCACACAGCTAATAAATATCAGAGGTCAGATTTGAACTGAGGGCTTCCTGCTTCTGAGCCTCGCACTATTCACTAAACCACCTAGCTGTCCCAGAAAGAACACTAGCCTGGGTTCAGATCCAACCTCCGACTCTTACAACCTGTGTTCTTCTTGGACAAATTGCTCACCTTTCTTAGACTTAGTTTTCTCATTTGCACAATGAGTAGGTTGGACTAGAAGACTTCTTAGGACCCTTCCTGCTCTAAATTTATGAGCCAACGAACTGTTCTCCTCAAAGCTACGACTGTGACCTGTGTGAAAATGTCAAGGGTCAGGGAGTGATTTATGTCACTAGTTCGTGTCTCAAAGGCTGAAAAAGCCTTTCCCTGGGACTATAGCCTCCTGATAATAAATTTATTATTTTTTCCTATTGTACAAAAGGGCGGCTATTTGGTGCAGTGGATGGAGTGCTGGGTCTAGGGTCAGTAAGAGCTAAATTCAGATTCGATATCAGACACTAGCTGTGTAACCCTGGGCAAATTACTTCAACCTGTTGGCCTCAGTTTCCTTGTTTGTAAAATGAGCTGGAGAAGGACAGGGAAAACCACTCTAGTATCCCTGAGAAGAAAACCCCAGATGGGATCATGAAGAGTTGGACACAACTGAACAACAACAAAATTTTACAAATAATTTCAGAGAGATAGATGAGTGACTTGGCAATGGCTACACAGCTAAAAAAAATGTAAAATAAACTCTAGGTTCAGGTCTCTAGAGGGCACAGTAGATAGAGGGCACAGCCTGGAGTCAGGAAGATCTGAGTTCAAACCCAGTTTCAGATACTTACTAGTTGTATGACCCTGGGCAAGTCACTTAAACCTGTTTGCCTCAGTTTCCACAACTCTCTAAAATCCCTCCCAGGATCCAATCAGGGGGATCAAATGAGATAATAATTATAAAGTACTTAGCCCAGTAAGCCCTATATAAATGTTAGTTATTATTTTCACCCTACCACAATGCTGTCAGCCTCAAGAGATGACTCAGGATCCCCTCCCCCATCACCACCCATCCTGTGGTCATTAGTGGTTTTTCTCTCATGGCAGAAGAGGAGAAAGAACAGGAGAAGAAGGAGAGAAAGACCAATCTAGTTGCCAGAGCTGGTGTTCACCAAGATTTCAAAGTACTTGCGACCTGAGGCAACAATATGTCCCTAGATTTTTTAAGGCAGTTTCAATTGCAGATAAAGTAAGCATACCCCAAGGGCAAAGTTTTGCACAAGGAATATTCTGTGTCTGATTTCAAGTCCTAATTTTGGGTTCAGAAAAGATCTGTTGAATCATTTCAGTCATGTCTGATTCTTGGTGAGTCCATTTGGGGTTTCCTTAGCAGAGATACTGAAGTGGCTTGCCATTTCCTTCTCCAGCTCATTTGACTGATGAGGAAACTGAGGCCAGCAAATATTTGCCCAGGGTCACATACCTAGGAAGAATCTGAGGCTAGATTTGAACTCAGGTCTTTCTGACTCTAGACCTGGCACTCTATCTACTGTATCACCTAGTTGCCCCATTCAGAAAGGATAGTCACCCTAAAGTCATAGAGATAGTTAGGAGTAACCTTAGAGACCTGGTTTGTTTGTTTTTTATTTTATAGATGAGACAACCAAGTCCCAGGGAGGTTAAGTGTTTTCCCCAGGGTTGTTCCACTAGTAAGTAGTAGGGGTATGTTGATAAATGTGAGGGTAGAGGGGGTGGAGAATATATGGATGACATACTTTGCATTTTAACTTGCATTATTAACATTTCTTTCTCTCTTTCTTAAGTCTAGACAGTCAACAAAACATTCATCAAATCCTGATTTATAGCATTTACAGATTTCTGAGGTCGAAATGCTCACACTAAAAATTTAATAATCTGTTCTCTCCATTGATGTTCATACTGTCCATCATTTTTTCATTTGGGTCTGACTCTTCATGGCCCCATTTGGAGTTTTCTTGGCAGAGATACTAGAATGGTTTAGCATTCCTTCTCCAGCTCATTTTACAGATGGGGAAATTGAGGCCAATAGGATTAAGTGGCTTACCTAGGGTCACACAGCTAGTAAATGTCTGTAGTCAGATTTGATCCAAGCTCTTTCCTAACTCCACTGCTCTTTCATTCTTAGAATATTTTGGTGTCACATCCAGTTCTTTGTGACCCCATTTGGAGTTTTCTTGGCAGAGATACTTGAGTGGATAGTCATTCTTTCTTCCATTCATTTTGAGATGAGGAAACTGAGGTGTAGATGGTTAAATGATTTGCCCAGGGAAATCCAGCTAGTAAGTACCTGAGGCTGAGTTTGAACTCAGGAAGAGCAGTTTTCCTGATTCCAAGATTCCTCTATCCACTATGACACTTAACTGCTGTGAGAGCTAGCCATTAACTGTCTAAAGTAGGATTCTGACCTCATATGTTGGTGATTTCAGATCCAATACCCAGTCCACAAAATATACCCTTTGGGGCCTTAAGGAGTTCACCAAAGAGATGAGGTATTATTATGACAAAATAGGGAGACACCGCATGAAACCAAGATACATGGAATATCTTTCAATGTTCAATTTTATGATCCAGCCTAGGAAATTCTTAGGACGGGAGCAACAGCGAGAATTGGAACAGAACCTGGAGAGGCATCATCTGAAAGGGTATTGGAGTGGGAGTAAGAGGACCAGCTCTGTCACTCCCACCTACAAAATGAGGGGGTTGGATTAGATGGCCTTTGAGGTCCCTTTCCAGCTCTGGGACATTGAGCCTATGAACCCATGATTTGAGATGGAGCTAGAAGACTGAAGGAAATATTTGGGGCAATAGTCTTTTTATTATCTTATGTTCATCACAGATCATAGCTGGAAGGAACTTTAGGAGTCATCTAGTCCAACTTCCTTGTTTTATAGAAAGAAACTGAGGTCTAGAGAGAGGCAGAGAGAGTAGATAGAGGAGCCCCCCCCCCCATTCAGGAGGACTTGAGTTCAAATTCCACCTCAGACACTTACTAGCTGTGTGACTTCACTCTGTTTGCCTCAGTTTCTTCCTCTGTCAAATAAGTTGGAGAAAGAGATGGCAAACCACTCCAGGCTCTTTACCAAGACATCCCCAAATGGGGTAACGAAGAGTTGGATATGACAGAAAACAGCAGCATAAGTATTATTTAGCTTCCCCCCTCCTCCAAGCTGGTGTGGCCTCCCCAAGCAGATTGGAGAAGGCATGGTTCCACCTTCTCTAGTCTCCCCTATTCTAGAGCTGGGCATAGGGAAGCTCGCCATATTGATCTTTGCCTTTTAATGGGAGACCCCTGAAGGGACAAGGCTTTAACTCAAAGGAATAAAACTCAAAGGGTGACATTTCAGGTCCCATCCCCAGGGCCAGAGGACTGTGTGTTGGCCTCCAGTGAGGCTGGCCCTGAGTAGCTTCCCTGTGGGACCTGACCCAAGTCACCCCACCCTTCAGTGACTCTACCCTCTGCCTAGGAAACGTCTCTTCCCCAGGCTAACACTGAGGGATCTGGAGGAATGAGCCCGTCACCCATGAGCCCGTGGGGCCCTGCGGCAGCAGGAAGAGAGCCCCTGTGGCTGCTTGCCCGCTGGAGAGGGTGGTATCCCAGATGGGGCCACCAGGCTAAATACCAGCATAAACAGTGTATTGTGAACCCCCAACTCCCTCCGCCCTCCCCCCAACTCCCTGGAAGGGAGATTCAAATCATATTCATTAAGCTCTTGTGGTGGGGGCCATTGCAGATTACACTGAATGGCCCTTACATTCACGGGGATGAGGGTGGGGGGAGACTCCCTCCCGGGCAGGCTCCCGAGGTGCCCTATTAAGTGTTTTTTTTCTCCTAATAAGATTTTCCCAGGAAAGAAAGATGAGGATGACACAACTGTGAATGCTTGATTAACTGGGGCCCCTTGAAAACTTGGACACTTTTCATGGACCCTTTCAGTGCCAAGCCACCATGTGCCCCAGGACTCCGGACCCACCAGGGAGACTCCCAAGGGCAGCAGAGTGCAGAAAACGGCACACACACTCGCACCCCCATCTCAAAAGGAGGGCCAGCCCCGATCCCCAGAGGGCCCTGGCTAGGGGCTCCCGAGGGGCCTCGGGCCCTGCATGGGGGCGGTGGGAGAGCAGGGAGAAGGGGGCTGTTCTGCCAGGAGAACGGATGGTCATTACTCTAATTGCTTCAGAGTGGAAATGTTCCAGAATCGGGAGCCAAAGGCATTTTTGTTGTCTGCAAACAGGGCATCTCTGTGGCTGGGAGGGCCGGGGTTTTTCTTTTTTTTTTCTTTTTTGCTGATTCACTGCAAGGCCGGCCTGGGCTCCTGGGGAGCCTGGGGGACCGGGCCTGGGATATCTGCCTTGCCTTGGCCCAGACCGAGAGACAGGTGAATGGGTCGGTGCAGGAGAAGCCCCAAGGGAGGCTCCTGGAACGAGAGGGGAGAAGCAGCAGAATGATTGAGCTCTTGTTTCTCTACCAGGCTGCCAACTCCACGAGGGCACTGACTGTGCCTTACTCATCTCGGAATCTTCTGCGGTTATTATATTGTTATTCTATGATGTAGAATAACAAATCATCATAATCAGTATCATATCATCATCAATAATCCATAGAATAATCATTATAATAACTGCAGGACAAAGATTTGGGATAGGACCATTTCTATCTGAATCCCATCAAAAAAGATGAGAACCAGAGGCAGCTGGGTAGTTCAGTGGACTGAGAGCCAGGACTAGAGACAAGAGGTCCTGGGTTCAAATCTGGCCTCAGACACTTTCCAGCTGTGTGACCCTGGGCAAGTCACTTGACCCCTATTGCCTAGCCCTTACCACTCTTCTGCCTTGGAACCAGTTCATAATATTGATTCCAAGACAGAAGGTAAGTGTTTAAAAAAATGAGAACTAGACAATAATAATAATAGCAATAATAATAATTATAATAATAAAAACAACACAGGGTCCACTACCCTAAGGCAACATTAGAAAGATGGGAACTTCTTCACCAGAGTGGAGAAAGAGGATTGACCATTTTTTTAAACCCTTACTTTCTATCTCAGAATCAATACTATATATCACTTCTAAGGCAGAAGAGCAGTAAGGGCTAGGCAATAGGGGTTAAGTGACTTGTCCAGGGCCACACAAGTAGGAAACATTTGAACCCAGGACCTCCCATCTCCAGGCCAGGTGCTCTACCTCATAATTATCTTTCTCTTGTTCAGTCATAGATTTTTTCTTTATCCATGAGGTAAACTTTTTTTTAAACCTTTGCCTTACCTTAAACCCTTTAAAGCCTTACTTTGGAATCAGTACTGTGTATTAGTTCTAAGACAAAAGAGCAGTAAGGGCTAGGAAATGGGGGTTAAGGGACTTGCTCAGGGTCTGAGGTCAAATTTGAACCCAGGGCCTCCCATCTCTAAGCCTGGCTCTCAATTCACTGAGCCACCCAGATGCCCCAAGGTAAACTTTTAACATAAACTTAAATATAAGGTAAACAGGCAAACTTTTCTAAGGTCCTTTAATTTGTTTATGGTGCCATTTTTTATTTCTAGATCAACTATCCATTTTGACTTTATCTATGTATGATGTGAGATGTTGGTCTGTGCCTAGTTTGTGCCATACTATTTCCCAGTTTTCCCAACAGTTTTTGTCAAATATTGAGTTCTTCCCCAATACTTTAGATATTTGGGTTTAATAAACACCAAGTTGCAATGGATATTAACTACGACCAAGTCACCTAGCTGCTTCAAATTAATAATTTCTTAAAATTTGGGTAAAAAACCTACAGGGAAAAAAATCTTTGGAAGAAGCAGACAGCATCACAATGAGCTCCTGAGAGCAGAGGCTCATTTTTGCCTTTCCTTGCATGCCCGTTCGATGCCTGGCCTATGGTTTTTGTTCCCCATTTTCAAAGAAGACCAGTGACCCCGGGGTGAATGATGCCCTGACTCTCAAGTGGACTGGGTTAAAGTGAGGCAGAGTTGCACAAAATCTTGAGCCTCCCTCTCTCTCCCAGAGTCATGGAAGTCCAGTGACAGGACAAAATCAGGACAACTGGGGACAGCTGGGGATGCAGAGGATGACCTTGGGATCTTTGATGTCTGACCAAGCTCTAGATTGTTCACTGACTCACCAAGCAATAGCAGAGGCAAGTCCATGCTATTGAATTGGTCTGTTGTAATCATGTGAGATTGATTTATCTCCAAAAGTAAACATCAGATTCAGACTGGAGAGTTTAGCAAGGTTCAGTGGAAAGAGATCTAGACACAAAATGAAAGAACTCAAGTACAAATCCTACTTCTTCCACTTATTATCTGTGTGATCTAAGTGTAAGTCACTTTACCTGTCAGCCTCAGTTTCCCCAATTATCAAATAGGGAAACTAGACTTGATAACCCGTACCTGAATGAGATCTTTATAGTCCAAATCTTCCATTTTGCAGTTGAAGAGAATAAACATTTATTAACCATGCCAGGCACTCCCCACCCCTTTTTTTTACAAACTATCTCATTTGACCCTCACAACAACCCTTCGAGATAGATGCTATTATTACCCCATTTTATAGATAAAGAAACTGAGGCAAACAGTTTAAGTAACTTGCTCACAGTCACACAGCTAGTAAATGTCCAAGGCTGGATTTTAACCCAAGTCTTCCCAAGTCCAGGCTCACCTGCTGAGTCACCTACCTGTCACTGTTACATTCAAATTTTGTTGTTGTTGAGTCATTTCAGTCACTGCTGTCTCTTCGTGATTTGTGAGTTTTCTTGACAGAGATACTAAAGCAACAGTTTGTCATTTCCTTCTCCAGCTCATTTGACAGATGAGGAAACTGAGGCCAACAGGATGAAATGACTTGCCCAGGTCTCACAGCTAGTTAATGTCTGAGACTGGATCTTAACTAGAGCCAGCGCTCTATTTCAATAAAATAATCCATTGCTGTGAAAGAGACAAACATTGACCTACTAAACAAAGCTGGGGTGATAGCTTTGGTTTTTATGAGGCTCCTGAGAATAATTTGCTTTGCACAACTGGCTGCCTCTGACTGAGGAAACTGAACTTTAGGGGTTGGGGGTTGGGGATGGGGAGTACCTAATTCGCTCATGAATCTGACTTTGGGGGCTGATCAAACAGGACATGACTTCAGGATGGGCAGTGTGCAAGACAGAGGTGGGGGCAGGGATTACAGATGAAGAACTAGAGGGCTTTGTGTGTGTGTGTGTGTGTGTGTGTGTGTGTGTGTTTAAACGCCAGCTGTTAGGGGCTGGGGATGCCACTTGTCTTTCTTCCATCTGCTACCTCGGAGCAGCTTTAGCCTTCTGATCAGCCCAGACCCTCTCCAAATTCCAAGTTGCTCATTCCTTAGGAACAAGTCATTTGACAGGAAGAAAAGAGCTTCTATTAAGCAGGGTAGTGGGATGGGGACAATTGATCATATTACCTCTAATCAGTTGATTTCCCACAATCCAACTGAGGTAGCCACAGAAGGTAACAGGGCAGAGAAAATATGTTAAAAGATTTCAACCAAGGTACTTTTTAAAGTATTGAAATGCTTTGCTACAGTTTTGGAGGGACAACTAGGCAGAGTGGTTAGAGTGCTTTCAAATCTGGCTTTGGACCCTTCCTAGCTATGTGACCCTGGGCAAGTCATTTTAGTCTGTTTGCCTCAGTTTCCTCATCTATAAATGGGTTAGAAAAGGAAATGGCAAGCCACTCTAATATCTTTGCCAAGAAAACCCCAAATGGGGTCACAAAAGAGTTGGACACAATTGAAATGGTGGAACAATAACACGCTTTCAGAAGAGTGGAGCCAACCCTAGCTCAGCCATGCCTCTAGTGGCCTTTAGAAAGCAAGCTTGCCACCTCTTGGGTCAGTGAAGTCTGGGAGAGTTCTGAGGAGTCTAACCCCTGGCAGCAGAGAAGAGAACCACCCACAGGGGAAGAACCTGGCTTTCCAGAGGTAGAGTTCCTCTTTTATTTCCCCTAGTGTCTTGCCAGAGGGCAACAGAGAAGGAGAGACCTCTCTTCCCTTTCGCAGTTCTTCAGTAGGGAACAACACAGGAACAGCCAGGAACCCCAACATTCCAAAGCCAAACTCATACTAGAGTGATGATGACTGCTAAGGTTTAATGCCTCTTGGGAACATTTTTATTTTCAGTGGAAAGTAGACAATGCCTTAGGAAGAAGAAATGAGTCTAGCCCAAGGAGTTTCAGGCAGCCTTCACCAGCCAAGGGAAGCGCCCCTAACAATCACACTTCTCCGCTGGTTTTTTAACAATAATGCCAGGGAAGTTTTCTCTGTGTTGGCAAACAGGAGCCAGCAGCAGGTAGCAAGTGAGGTTTTTTTTGTCCCAATGAGAAGGCTGTAGACAGGAATGTGCTGGATTTGGCTCCAATGGGCAGTTGAAATTTAAATCTTCAGGGTGAACATTGATACTTCTGAAACTGATTTTTTGTTTTGTTAACTGTCTAAATTTAAGTAATGAGGACAATGTTGATGATACAAGATAAGCTTAAAAGTATGTCATGAAATGTCATTCAGAGAAATGTTTGTTAAACATTTACCAGCACATCCCAGGCTAGGGGTTCCCATAACGTCCCCCATGACATTTTAGCCTCTTCAGTCTATACCGTCATTTCCTCTGGTTCTTTTTTCAAACAAATCTCTCCCTGAGTCCCTTTTCTTTTCCTAGTTTGTCCTCTAGCCTCCCCTTTTAGTCCTAGAGAAGGTGAACAAAACAAAATACAGCAGGATCCTTCCTTCCCACAAATCCACTGAGGCAGGCGCCTAGGGGCCAGTCCCCTGGGGCTATAACCACTCCTCCCCCTTGTAGCTGGAGCTGAGAAGCCCTGTGAAAGTGCCTCCCTGGGCCTCAGCTTTCCTTTTTCCTGGCCTGTAAAATGGGCCTAATCATGCCTTTCCTCTATTCAGTCAAGGAGTGGGAGTTAATTGGTGTCTGGTAAGCCTTGGAGATCTCAGATGAGGTCTTGGGGATGGGCTACACAGGAGCCTCTTAATAATCAGAATTCATACTTACATAGCGGTTTATAGCTGCCAAATGCTAGAGTGAGATAATGAGAATACTACTAATAATCAGAACATACATTTCTATAGGATTCAAAATACTTTATATACATTATCTCACTTGTACCTCACAATGATCCCTGGGATATAAGTGCCTACTACTATCCCCATTTTACACATGAGGAAACTGAGGCTTAGGTGGGATGGCTTGCCCAAGGTCATAATTAGTCAATGGTGGACATGAGACTAGAATTCAGGTCTTGAACCCATAGGGAATACCACCAGTCCCAGAGATCCAGACTCCTGGCATTCCATCTTCACAGCAGCTTATCATAAAATCATCAGTTTTATAATACCGAAATTGTAGAGAGCTTTAAGACTTGCAGAACGGCATCATTTATGGTATGTTGTAGATTTTTACATTAAGTTTAGTATTTAACTTAAAAAACTAACCTGTGCTTATTTGGTTAGTTAAATTTGGGGTCTTTTAGTTGATGAATGAATAAAAATAATGTGTTTTTATGATGGAATATTCAATAAATGTTTCCCCTTTAAAAAAATTCTCCAGAGCACACACTTTATGAAATATTCCACACACACACCCATGCCAGTGAGATTTCTTTTTTGAACCTTTACTTTCCACCTTAAAATCAATATCAAATTTGAGTTAAGAAAAGTGATAAGATCTAGGCAATTGTAGTTAAGTGACTAGCTCAGGGTCACACAGCTAAGATGTATCTGAAGTCACATTTGAACCCAGGACCTCCAGTCTCTAAGCCTGACACTGAGCCACCTACCTGCCCCTCAAAGTAAAAGTTTAACCCAATTCCTCTGAAATAACTAGTACTCTTGTATAGTCTTTTCCTTGGCCAGGCCATATATCCATCCTGGCTGTCCACACAAAGCAGAAAGATGTCTGCCCCAGGTCACATAAATAGTTCAGATGGAATTTGATCTCTGGTCCTTTGACCTCAAAATGCACCAACTATATTCACTCCCTGAGATTTCTTCATCCATCCATTCATTTAGTTCCCTTGTCGTCCCCTTATAGTTTCTAAGAGTATAAAATGAGGTTGAAATAAACAAAACTCTAATTATTAAGCAATTAAAAAAGAAACTTCAGAATCCAAACCAGAATCAGTCTCTCTCCCCTTTCTATAGGACTCGGAGTCCAACCTGGGGAGCTTCCTTGGGCATTCCCGAACTTGCCCTTAACTAAAGAGGTGGAGAAACAGTTTAATGCTGTTTTGTGGATTCTGCTTGGGCTCCTGGTGCTATAAACCAAACTGAGGCCTAAGGAGGTGCTCTCAGGCCCCTCAGAGAATTGCCACCTTGGGACAACCACCAGATTCCCCTAGTCCAAGGAGCCATCTCAGAGGGACCGATTATGGGTAGGTGTAGAGCCTCCCAGGACAGGGATTGTCTCTAAACACCCTTTTCTGATCCAGCCTAGATCTGTAACCTTGGAATTTATTTAACTATTTCTTCATATTGTTTCCAATGTCTGTACCAGGGCAATGGGGTCCTGAGGCTTTCTCTCCTCTCTACAAAATGAGGCTTCCTTTGAGCTTAAGTGAGTCTCTCTCTCTCTCTCTCTCTCTCTCTCTCTCTCTCTCTCTCTCTCTCTCTCTCTCTCTCTCTCTCTCTCTCTCTCTCCCCTTCCCCCCCCTCTCTCTCTCTTCCCCCCTTCTCTCTTCCCCTACTTCCCTCTCTCCCCCCCTCCCTCTGTCTGTCTCTCTCTCTCCCTCCCTTCTCCTCTCTCTCTGTCTCTCTCTCTGTCTCTCTCTCCCTCTCTCTCCCTCCCTTCTCCTCTCTGTCTCTCTCTGTCTCTGTCTCTCTCTCCCTCCTCTCTCTCTCTCTCTCTCTCTCTCTCTCTCTCTCTCTCTCTCTCTCTCTCTCTCTCTCTTCCCCCCTCTCTCTTCCCCTACTTCCCTCTCTCCCCCACCTCCCTCTGTCTGTCTCTCCCCTCTCTCTCACTCTTCCCCTACTTCTCTGTCTCTGTCTCTCCCCCTTCGTCTCTCTCTGTCTCTATGTGTGTCAGTGTGTATCTCTGCCTTTGTCTCTTGTATCTCTCTCTTTGTCTCTCATACTCCAGAATATGGAGAATAAGTCCAAATCACCTAATCACCAAAGTGGCAACCTAAGACTGAGAACTCAATCAATCAATCAACCAATAGTTATTGATCTTCTACTATGTCCAAGATGAGGCAACTAGATGTTGCAGTGGATAGAGTGCCAGGCCTGGAGTCAGGAAGACCTGGGTTCAAATCCAACCTCAGACACCTCCTAGCTCTGACTCTGGGCAAGTCACTTAATCCTGTTTGCCTCAGTTTCCTCATCTGTCAAATGAGTTGGAGAAGAAAATAGTAATACTCCAGTATCTCTGCCAAAAAAAAAAAAAAACCCAAATGGGTTCATCAAGATTTGGACACAACTGAACAAAAACATGTCCAAGGCACTTTGGAAGGCACTAGGGATACCAAGACAAAAAAGAAAGTTCCTCCCCTCAAGAAGCTTCCATTCTATAGGCATAGACAATATGTATCCATAGAAATCTGTATAAAATATCTAAAAATCAAGGAGTTCTAGATAAAGAGCTAGCCTGGAATCCAAGAAAAGATGGGATTCAAATCCCCTTCCTTACACATATTGACTCTGTGACCCTGGGCAAGTCAGCCAACTTCTCTGTGCTTTACCCAACTCTCTAAGACTAAAGTTGCAGAGAAGGTGCCAACCTGTAGTAGTAAAAAGGGTTTTCCTCACCTGAAAATTCCCTATACGATGAAATCACAGGTCCCACTCCACATCTTGTAGCTACACAATAAATACCAGGTAATTATAGAAAGGGAGTGATAGGACCTGGCTCCTTGGACTTTAATAATACCTTACATTTGTGTATCTGCTCATAAATGCTTGTTGATGATAGTGATGGTTAACAAAGCACTCTCACATCCATTATTTCTTTTTGATCCTCACCACCACACGGAGAGGGAGGGATCATTATTCCCACTTTACAAATGAGTAAACAGAGGCTCTAGAGAGAAGAAGCAACCTGTCCCAAGATTATAAGGCTAGTTAGTAGCAGAGCCCAGATTAGAATCTGAGTCAGAGAATTATGAAATTTAAAGGACTTTATGATGCCTTTCAACCCTAAAGAGAGATTCAACTCCTTGTTCTTTTTGTTGTTCAGTCACCTGAGACTCTTTGTGATTCCATTTGGGGTCTTCTTGGCAAAGATTCAAGAGTGCTTTGCTGTTTCCTTCTCCAGCTCATTTTACGGAAGAGGAAACTGAGGCAAACAGTAAGGCAGCTTGCCTAGGGTCATACAGCTAGCTAATAAGTGCCTGTGGCCAGATTTGAACTCAAGAAGATGGGTCTTCCTGACTTCAGGCCCAGAACTGCAGACCCACTGCTCTTCTTAGCTGACCCGTGGCCATGAGGATGAGAGTATTGTTTTACAGTTGAGTTTACAGTTACAGTTACAGTTGGCCCAAAGAGGCAAGTGACTTGCCTGTGTTTATTCGGCCGTTTATTGAGGGTTTATTCTGTACAAGGCAAGTTTCTAAGCACTGAGAATACAGAAACAAAAATGAAGCCATCCCTGCTCTCTAGGAGCTTACGTTCTATTGGGGTCAAAACAACATATACACAGAGAAAACAATCCAAAATATAGATAAAGAAATATAGGGTAATCTTGGGGTGCGAGGAGGGGCACTAAGTGGGGGAGAAGTAGTTTACAGCTGGGGCAGTCAGGAAAGGTCCCTTTTTGGAGATGGCATAAGCTAAGTCAGGAACCCACCTGGGTTCAGAAATGGGTACAAATATAGAGAGGAAGAATGGAATGCCATGTCCAGGGAACAAGATAAATCAGTTCACCAACTGCTTAGAAAGTGAGAAAGGAGGTATTGTCAAATTAGTCTGAAATTACATTTTGTAGTCCGGTTATGAGGAATACTGAATGCCAGACCTCAGAGGAGTTTATATTCTATCTGCTAGGAAATAGGGAGCCACATGATGAGAAGACTAGCGACTTGGTCAGAAATGTCAGTGGCAGAATTAAGACTAGAACTCAGATCTCTTGATTACTGGCACAGAGCTTTCTCCTATGTATGATTTAACTTTTTGTTCTAGGCACCTGATACATAGTAGGTGTTTCTCATTTGTGGGATTCTTCTTTTCACCCCAGACACCTAGCACACAGTAGGTACTTCTTCTATGTGGGAATCTTCCTTTCATCCCAGCCACCTAGCACACAGTAGGTACTTCTCCTATGTGGGAATCTTCCTTTCATCCCAGTCACCTGGTACATAGTTAGTGTTTAAGAAATATTTGCTAGTTGATTTATAGGGCCCTGCCTCTAAAGTCTAGGACTGGTAGAGTTCCAGGACAGGAGTCTTTTGGGTCTTTGAGAAGAGGAATCCGAATAAGGCAGCTTTCAGGATTCCCAACTGGCCCTTGGAAAATTTGGGTCAACAGCTAAGCCAAGTGAACAAAGGAAACCCCAACCCCACGTGCTGCCAATCCCCTTAGGGGAAAAGCCAAGACAAACATTATTCTGTTTGTGTCTGCTAGGCTTGAGGGATTCCAGCTCAGCAGCCTCAGAGTTAGCCTCAGGAGAAGGCAGAGATCTGACCAGTGCTGCCGCTGCCTCTGATGTTCGGAGTTCTAGGCACTGAGATCCTCTCTGGAATTTTCCCAGACACCTCTTAGAGATCCACACCTCTCCCCCTGTGGCCCTGTCTATAGCACCTCCGGTTTCCTTTGGCTGTTTCAAAATTCCTTTGTCTTAAACTTTTCGAACCAGGATCTGAGTTTTAGACCTAAGGCTCTCTGCCTCCCTTTCCCCATCACATGCAGGGGAAAGAGCGCTTTGGATTTAGATTTGGAAGCAGAGGACCTGGGTGCGAATCTCTTGAGGTTTCTGGGCCTTCTTTTCCTCATCTATAAAATGTTCCCTAAGATCCCTACCAGTTCTCACTCTGTGACAGTTTCTCAGGTGCCTTCCAGCTCTAAAATAATTTAAACCCAGGCTCCAAATAAGTCTGTGGTAATGGATCAGTTGCACTGATGGGGCTGAGGTCACCCTGCTCTCGCACACTCTCTGTGTCACTCTCTGTCTCTTCCCCTTCCTCCCCTCCCCTCTCTCCCTCCCACCCCCCACTCTCTCTGCATCCCACCAGGCTTTTGAAATGTCAGCTTGAAATTCTGCTGAGCCCTAGGGAGTAGAGCTGGAGGCGGCATCCCTCCCTGCAATCCATGGGCATTTGAAATGCCTGTGGGAGAGGGGAGCTGCTGGCTGACATTTCCAAAGTCCGTGGGCTAGAGAGAGGGGATGTGACTGGAGCCAGCCCCCTCCCTCTGGAGTTTCTGTCTGAGCCAGTGGCTATGACTGGACACTGCTGTGGCAGCAATGGCAGGATTTCCCCCAAGGGCTGCCCACGGCCACAGTTCCCCAGTTGGACAGTGGCCCCTTGCTGACTCCCACTTCCTCATCAGCCACCCTTCTCCCACTCAGGGTGAGCCCGAGCCCTCAGGGACTGAGCAAAATCAGAAGTGCTTTCAAGATGAAAGGTTTTTAGAGCTTAATCTAATTCAATCCATTCAGAGTTTCTTCACCCCCAAAAGTTAAGGCAAGAAATTTAGGGAAAAACCACCATTTAGTGTACTATAACAGTGAGTAAACTAAAAGTCGAGAGACCTGGGTTCTAATTCTGATTCTGGTTGTTGCGTGTTGTTCCATTGTTTCAGTCACATCTGACTCTGGGACTCCATTTGGGGTTTTCATGACCAAGATACTGGAGGGTTTACCATTTCTTTCTACAGATTTGGAAACTGAGGTAGAGTTAAGTGACTTGTCCAAGGTCACACAGTTAGTACATACCTGAGATTAGACTCAAACTTGGGTAAATAGGTCTTCCTAAATCCTGGTTGAGTGATCTATTCATTGTACCACCTGGCTGCCACCAACACTGTGTGCCCCTGGACAAATTACTTCTCTCAGCTTCAGTTTCCTCATCATCTGTAAAACAGGCAACTGGACTATCAGCTGTTCTCAATCTGGGGTTGAGGAATGGAAAAACTCAAAACAAAAGCCTTTGACAACAATATTTCATAGAAATGGTTTCCTTTGTAATGGTATATCTTTTATTGTCTCCATTGTTCTGAGGAGGGGTCCCTATGGCTTCACCAGACTATCAAGGAGGGATTCGTGACTTTAGACTGAGAGTTTCATCAAGCTTGAAGACCTTATGTTCTGAGCCTCTGTTTAAAAGTTATTCTGTTTATCTGGCCTCAGACACTTCCTAGCTGGGTTGATCTCCTGCAAGTCACTTAACCCGAACTGCCTGATACTTGCTGCTTTTCTGTCTTAGAATTGATACTCAGGATACCAAGGCATAAGGGAAAGAAAGAAAGAAAGAAAGAAAGAAAGAAAGAAAGAAAGAAAGAAAGAAAGAAAGAAAGAAAGAAAGAAAGAAAGAAAGAAAGAAAGAAAGAAAGAAAGAAAGAAAGAAAGAAAGAAAGAAAGAAAGAAAGAAAGAAAGAAAGAAAGAAAGAAAGAAAGAAAGAAAGAAAGAAAGAAAGAAAGAAAGAAAGAAAGAAAGAAAGAAAGAAAGAAAGAAAGAAAGAAAGAAAGAAAGAAAGAAGGAAAGAAAGAAAGAGAGAGAGAGAGAAAGAGAGAAAGAGAGAAAGAGAGAGAGAGAAAGAGAGAGAGAGAGAGAAAGAGAGAGAGAGAGAGAGAAAGAGAGTGAGAGAGAGAGGAAGGAAGGAAGGAAGGAAGGAAGGAAGGAAGGAAGGAAGGAAGGAAGGAAGGAAGGAAGGAAGGAAGGAAGGAAGGAAGGAAGGAAGGAAGGAAGGAAGAATGAGAAAAGGAAAGAGAAAAAGAAAAAAGGAAGTTATTCTGTTTACACTTAAAATATCAGACTGCTAAAAAACAACAATAACTGTAGTCTTTTAAATAAGAAGGCTTGCAAGAATTGTCAGAAACTCGATGGGGTTAATAGGAAACTTTGAGCAATTTGACATTAATTAACTTTTTCCCAAGCCTGGCCTCAAATGTGGGGACTTGAGCAGGATAAGCAGGTGTCAGGTAGAGAGAAAAATTGTCTGAATGGAAAAACCCAGGGGTTCCTGCTGCCGCTGGGGAGGGGGGGTGGAAGGGGGATGGGACACATTCAGCCAGAGGACAATGGCCAGACACTGCCCTGCTATTAAGGAAGGGGGGGGGGGGGGACTCAGCTCCTCCTCCTTCCCTTTCCCAGTCCCCCTAGTCATTTTCCTGCCCCAATCTTCAAAGGGAACCTCCCAGCCGCCAACACCCAAGCAGCCTGCAAGCCGGCTGGCTTTGCCATCTCCTTTGTCTTCACATCCCATTGGCTGGATGGCATAGGCTGTTCCCTGATTTTGGGGTGGGGGGCAGGAGGGGGCATCCACCTCTTACCTGCACTAGTTCTTTCTCTCCTGCCTCTCCCTTGATGCTACTCCCCTCTTCCCTAACCCCCAGGAGAGTTGCTGCTTGTTTCCCTCAGACCCTTAAATTCCTAGACCAACAGCACCCTGGCTCTGTTTCTGCTGGGTCAGCTGGGGGAGATGGCAGGGGGTGGGGGTGGGTGGGGGGGTGAGTAGGTTTGACGCTGCAGAAATACTTTTATTTGTGATGGTTCTATTTGGTGGGGGAGGGAGGCTTGGATTTGGTTATGGGGAGAGAGTGGCTCAATAAATTTGAGGGTGAAGGCAGAGCCCCACCCAAAAGGGAATATTCATTCGTTCATTCATTCATTCATTCATTTTGTGTAGGCATTCGAGAAGAAGAGTTTTTTAAGCTCCTACAATGAGCTGTCAGTGCCTACTGAGCTAAGCACAACAGAAACAAAGCCCCCAAAAGAAACAATCCTCACCCTCAGAAAGCTATTCATGGGATCACCAGATCACAAACAGAGTTGAAAGAGAGAGAGACCTTGGAGGCCATCTAGCTCACTCCCTCATTTTACAGATGAGAAAACTGAGGGAGGTAGAAAGAATCAGTCTCCAAATTTGAACCCCGATCTTGTCTCCAGAGCTAGGGCTTTTCTCTACTGTCCCATGATGCCTATCACAGAATGTAGCTATTAAAAAACAACCACAACAACAACGAAATACAAAATGTATACAAAGTAATTTCTGGGAGAAAGGCTTTAGTATTCTCCAATCTTAAAATAACAGCAATAACTGATCATTATACAGTGTCTTAAAGTTATAAAAGGCTTTATGTCCATTATCTCATTTGAACCTCAAAACAACCTGGTGACTGTAGATTTTTGTTCTTGTTGTTCAGTCATTGTGTCCCACTCTGTGACCTCTTTGGAGTTTTCTTGGGAGGGATGCTGGACCGATTAGCCATTTCATTCTCCAGCTCATGTAACAGATGAGGAAACTGAGTCAAATAGGGTGAAGTAGCTTGCCCTGGTTCACACAACTACTGTGTGTCTGAGACCAGATTTCGGTTTAGGACTATGAATCTTCCTGACCCCAGGGCCAGTGCTCTATCCATTGGACTACCTCAGTTGCCCTGGTGAGGGAGAAACCAAAGGTATATTTGTCTCCATTTTACAAAGGAGAAAATTGAGGCTCAGTGAGGTTTGGGAATTTGCTCTGGTTTACATAGCTAGTAGATATCAGAAAAGTGATAAAAAAAAAAAACAAGAACAGGGCTTTATATGCTATACCATCCTTGCTTTAAAGAAAACAGTATTTGGTGGGGCAGAAAGGTAGCATAGTGAATAGAGCATCAAACTTGGAGTCAGAAGGGAGGCCTGGGGGGGGGGGGAGGAAAAGAAAATGGTTTGTTTTCAATGAACAATGTATGAAAATGACCAAATAAAATAATGTTAAAAAAAAAGAAGGGAGGCCTGGGTTCAAATCTAGCTTCAGATACCCCCTAGCTGTGTGACCTTGGGCAAATTGCTTAACCTGAATTGCCTAGCCCTTACTGCTCTTCTGTCAGAATCGAAAAACAATTTTTTAAAATTGTATTACTACATAGGATCGATGAGAAGAAAGCACTTTCTAAAACCCCAAAGTGCTAGGGAATCTTGGGGGTTTGTGTGACATACACACATTTCTGATGGTTGCTTTTTAAACAAAATATTTGTTTGGTGGGGGGGGGGGGGGAGTTGTTTGTTTTGTTTTTTTTAAAAATAACTGTCTCCAGGACAGGAAGCTGTTTTGTCAACTTTCTCAGGCATGGCAAGACTTGGATGCTCTCTAACCTGGTTCTAGCAATGGGGAGCAGAAGGACTGATCACTTTGATTAAAAGAATGCTCTGAAAGTTGGGAATGCTAAGAGGAAGATAGAAGCCTCTTTTATGAGAAATTGAAAACCAAGAGTTAAGGGCTTTTCATATCAAATCCCTCTGCAGCCACACTCCAACCCTAAACAGTCAGAACTAAAGTATGTTGGGGGGTTGTTGTTTTTTTAAAACCTGAAGCATCAAATGAGAGACTTCTAAAGATTTCTCCTTGAGGAATATGCAACCCTAGAGTAGACTAAGTGGTGATTAATAACAACTGAAGTTTAATCAGGATGATAATTTTTTTATTTCTTCAAATCTTGCTCTAAGTGATATCTCTTCAAATGTGTATACAAATGCTGATAACTCAGAATTAAATGTTAATGCTTTGTTTATTTTTCTTTTCTTTTCTTTTTAACCTTCCCTCTTAGAATCAATACTGTGTATTGGTTCCAAGGCAGTAGAACAGTAAGGGCTAGGCAATGGGGGTTAAGGGACCTGCCCAGGGTCACACAGCTAGTAAGTGTCTATGGTCAGATGTGAGCCCAGCACTTGTATATATGGGTTCGTGATTTGGGGTTTAGGCTTTAAAAATCACTCTATAGCAGAGATGAATAATATAGAAATAGGTGTCAAGTGATAACATTTGCACAATCCAGGGGAGTTGCTTGTTGGCTAAGGGGGGGGGTGGGGTGGAGGAGAGGGAAAGAAAATGAATTATATAAACATGGAAAAATATTTAAAATTTTAAAATTTTAAAAAGATTTGAACCCCAGGACCTCCTATCTCAGCCTGGCTCTCAATCTATTGAGCTACCTCACTGCCCCCAATATTAATGCTTTCTAATTCTATTGAAGGGTTATCCCCCCAAAAAAGGCATAACTTGATTGGATCATAAGCTCTCAGGTATAAGTTAAGGTACCACCCATTCTCCTAGGGTCAGCTTACTCAGTTGTAGGCATGATTCCTTGAAATAATGAGACTGCCTTTGAAAGGTTAGCTTGGAAAACCCAGACTGAAAACCAGTAGTATTTTTTTTAACTATTACCTTCTGTTTTAGACTCAATACTATTTATGGGGTCCAAGGCAGAAGACTAGTAAGGGCTAGGCAATGGGGGTTAAAGGGACTGTCCAGGATCACCCAGCTAGAAAATGTCTGAGGTCAAATTTGAACTTAGAACCTCCTGTGTAACCAGTAGCTTTCTATAAATCAGTCTCTCTCTCTTTTCATACTGTGGAACCCTCTTGGAATTCTCTTCTTGGAGGTATAATGGGGTGCAGGGAAAGGGGAAGAAAGTTGGAGAAGGGTGATTGCCTTGCAGGGCATAGGAAAAAAATGTGTAGTAGTAGGATTGTTGGTCCCAGACTAGGGGTGGGGGTGGCCTGTGTTCAGGACTAGGATGTGATTATGTCAATGTCATGGTCTGACTTCAACTCAGGTCGGCACCCATTCCTGGGTCGAGCTTCTGAAGCTGTCAGCCCCACCCTCCCTGGGAGTCAGCTCTCAGCAAAATTGTTTATGAGGAGTTGGGGAGGCTTCTCTCCTTTTATCTAGTTCTCTTAAGGCAGACAGCACTGCCCCCTCTCCACCCCTGCTCCACACACACACTCTCTGCTCAGGAATCCGTGCCCTGCATACTGCCCACAGATGCTCAGGTCCGGCTATGAGGCTAGCTTGCTTGGGTCTGTCCTCCCTGAGCAAATATCCCAAGCCCCTGACCTGTGAACTCAGCAAAACTTAACCTTCACTATGGACCCAACTCCTCATATGGCGGCCGGCTCATCCAGTCCACCAATCAGGGCTCGCTACTGGGTTAATGTTTAACACCATAGGCTGGAGGGTTGGGGATGAAGGGGAAATGTGAGGGGAATGGGCAAGCTCCCTTCCTCTGCGGTCCCCCCACATGGCTCTTCTCTACCTTTACCCCTAGTTTGGCAAGCTCCAGGCTTGGCTCCCTGATGCCCCCTACCGGTGTCTGGCCGTCACCACCCCTCCTGCTTGGACCAGCTAGCCCTGTAGCCTGTTGAAGAGTCTGACTTCCCTGCCCCTACTTTCTAAAAGAGATGTTTTTCAAAACACCTTGGGGTGGGGGTGGGGATACAAATAATGATAATAAGGCTGTTTTCAAGCTTATTAACCCATCCCTGTTTTTCAGGTTCATTCAAAAGAGACTAAGTTTCTTTTTAGGTTCCCTCTCCCTGACTGACCCTTATCTCTCCCACTGTAGAACTTGTGCCCAAAGTATGTATGCTAAGAGATTGACAGATAGAGAGGGGTGACCCAGGCAGATCTGGACTCAGGAGACCTGAGTTCAAATTCCAACTAATTTGACTCTTTCTTTCTTCCTTCCTTCCTTCCTTCCTTCCTTCCTTCCTTCCTTCCTTCCTTCCTTCCTTCCTTCCTTCCTTCCTCCCTCCCTCCCTCCCTCCCTCCCTCCCTCCCTCTCTCTCTCTCTCTCTCTCTCTCTCTCTCTCTCTCTCTCTCTCTCTCTCTCTCTCTCTCTCTCTCTCTTTCTTTCTTTCTTTCTTTCTCTCTCTCCTTTTCTTCCTCCTTTCTTTCCTTCCTTCCCTCCCTCCCCTCTGTCTTTTTTCCTTCCTTCTCTTTTATTCCTTCCTTTCTCTGTTTCTTCCTTCCTTCTTTCCCTTTCTATCCTTTTCTTTTTTCTTTCCTTCCTTCCCCCTCTTCTATCTTTCTTTCTTCCTTCTTTCTCTCTTTTTCCTTCCTTCCTTTCTTTTCTTTCTTTTTTTCCTCCCTCTCTCTTTCCTTCCTTCTTTCTCTCTTTTATTACTTTTTAAATATTTCAGTGATTTGACATTTCCTTCTCTGGTATATTTACAGATGAGAAAACTAAGGCAAATAAGAGTGAGGTGACTTACCCTATAGTCACACAGTGAGTATCTGAGGCCAGATTTGAACTCAAGAAGATAAGTCTTCTTGATCCCAAGCCTTGTGCTTTATCCATTGAGCCACTTAGCTGCCCCAAGTCTTAGTTTCTTGTCTGTAAAATGTAACTGATGACTTAGACTACCTTTCCACCGGTGAGAGGGATAGTGACCTGTGATTACAATGGCAAGTCCCAGGTGAGAAAACTCCCTCTACTGATACAGGCCATACCTTCTCTGCAATTTATAGTCTTAGGGTGTTAGGCAGAACAATTGAGAAGATGAGATCACTTGTCCAGCTTCATGTAACTAATAAGTAGATGCCAGAAGCTGAACTTGAACCCAGATCTTCCTGGTTTCAAGGCCATCTCTACATACATTCTGTAGGGTTGCCTCTCCAGTTGTGAGAGGAAATTGCTTTGCAAATTCGAGTCTACTTCTGTTGGCCTCTGAAATTCTACCATTTTTATAATACTAAATTCCAAACTCTAAGCCAGGTGCTTTGGGAGAGCAAAGAAGGAGCAAAGAACAAACCAAGGACTCAGGCTTCACCAATTTACAGTCTAGCCAGGAAGATGAGAATAACAACAAAGGAACAGCCATTAGTCACTGAGTCTCTGAGTGCTAAACTCCATAGAACTGACCAACGGGGAGTCAGACCCACTGGGAGCAAAAGACCAGAGTGCTTTGGAATATGTTTGGAAGGAAGGGAGGCCTTGTGCTGTAAGAGCTGAATCTTGGAACTTTAGGATCTGGGAGGGGAAGGGGAAGGACAATGGTTCCAAGCCACACTGTGCTATAAATATATATTGATTTCAATTTTAAGATAAGGTATAGGTGAGGGTCTTTCTAGAGGCATAAATAAGGCTTTGTATCAAGGCATCAAATTTAGGGGATGCTGACAGTACTCGTGATCTGTCCATCAGCTCAACTGAGCACCTTAGTTTTTTTTTTTATTTTTAATTAAATTAAAACTTCTTTTTCTTTATACTTATAATTATATTAATATTTTAATTAAATTAAATTTTTACATTTTAATTGATTAATTAATTTTTTACTCAATGAGTGTCGACAATGTGAATTTATTTCAGACAGACTACATTCTACCATTCTTCATGTAGAAACTATTTTGGACAATTGTTTTCTGACATTTTAGGATTTTCATTTTCTCCCATCTTTCCCCTGCCCTCGCCCCAGGCAGTAAATAGATTGATATAGAGATTATACCAGTGCTTTCATGTAATCCCTGTTTCCATATTGTTCCTGTCATGATAGAAGACACACAACCAATAGAAATCTCATGAAGGAAATATAGTGGAAGTTGTGTGCTTTGATCTCACCCAGACTCCAATAGTTCCTTCTTTGGCTGTGGAGAGCATTTTCATCACAAGTCCCTTGTGGTTAATGTGGAGACTTGCTTTGCTGATAATGAATGGCTTAGCCCTTCACAGTTGGTTATTGTATGATATTTCTGTTACCGTAGGTGCTGTTCTCCTGATTTTTGAGCATCTTATTTAGTAAGAATTCTTAGGAGACAGCTGGGTGGCTCAGTGGATTGAGAGTCAGGCCCAGAGATGGAAGGTCCTGGGTTCAAATTTGGCCTCAGACACTTCCTAGCTAGGTGACCTTGGGCAAGTCACTTAACCCCCATTGCCTAGCTTTAGAACATTGCAATACACACTACTGATTCTAAGATTCTAAAAAAAAAAAAAAGAAGAATTCTTAGCTGAAAAGCTATCAAATGGTCTGTCGAGGTGAGCTCCCCAAAATAATTTATTTTCTTTACTTTTCCTGCTTTCTCTCTCCCACCCCCCATCCTTGCCTTGCTTTGGCATTCAGGCTTTCCCAACCTTAGGATGCTATCCTACAGCCCTCCTTCCCTGCTCCCAACCCTGGGCATGGGCTCCACTCTTCTCATGTAGACCCCACTATCCCTTCCTGTGGCTCCAGCACCAACCTCCAGCAAAATGCCAACATGGGGGATCGCTGACTCCTCCTTTCTCCTATTCAGTTTTTTAAAAAAGAAGTCTTATTGGTAATAGCTTTATTCTCAGTATTTGATGTTCTGGGATCTTTCAGATTACAGGAAACTTCAAAGTAACTAGCATAAACCCCATTATCTGGAGCCTGCTTTTTTTAACACTCATCTTTTGTCTTAGAATGGATACTAAGCACTGGTTCTAAGGCAGAGGAGTGGTAAGGGCTAGGCAACGGGGGTTGTCTGAGGCCAGGCTTTCTCCAGATCTAGTTCTCTATCCACTGAGCCACCCAGCTGCCCTCTGAGCCTACTTAATAGACTTTCTCATCTCTTTCTGCTTTTCTTTTTTTCTTTTTCTCTCACATAACCCTGTTATGTGTCTTCCATAAACACATCCAGTGAAGCTGAGGCAAAGGCTGTACATTTATAGTGTCTTCCATGCAAGATACATTTTTATGTGTGATTCCTTGTAAAGATTTTCCATTGGAATTGGCAGGTCTTCATTATTGGCCACCCTTTTATACTGGGAACAACTTCCCCAAAGTCTTTGTCATCCTCCTCTCTAATTAATACATTAATGAGACCTCTTCCTCCAGGATTCCCTCCATCCTGGTCTCACAAAAAGAGATGGAACACCACCTTCTCCCCAAGACAAACCCCTCTACATGCAGGAGTGATCTTGAGAGCCAAGGAGGGGGAGGATAGTTTCTCCAGCTGAAGCCATCTTCCTTCTCCTCCTCCTCTTTCTGGGCACAGGAGGAAAGCAGACTCTGCCCTGACTCTCTACTCCTTTTTTAAACCCTTACCTGTCATCCAATAATCAGTACTGTGTATTGGTTCCAAGGCAGAAGAGTGGTAAGAGCTAGGCCATGGGGGTTAAGTGACTTGCCCAGGGTCACACAGCTGGGAAGTGTCTGAGGCCAGGACCTCTTATCTCTAGGTCTGGCACTCAATCCACTGAGCCACCCAGCTGCCCCCTCCATATTCTGTTTTTGCTGCCCAACTAGACTGTAAACTCCAGGAAGGCAGGGATCCTCTGTATCCCCCTGCCCTGTGCCTAGAAAATTAGATTTTTCAATGCACATTTATTGAACTGAATTGGGTAACTACTCAGTGAGTAACAGATGGTTAAATGCTTTCTCTCCAACTCAGCCCTTGGCCTCACTCTATTTGTTTCCCTGTAAGGTTGCTTTTTGTTGTGTTCTGTTTGTTTTTCATTTTATTTTAGAGGTCAGGACCTGTAATTTAATTGGTGCTGGAAACATCTTTTGCCAGAAGCAGATTTGCAACTGTTCTGCAACTTATAATTTGTAGTCTTTGAGAATGCCTTAGGGGCATTGATAGGTCGAGTGATTTGACTGGTCCATGGTCACACCGTCAGAGTCCAAGGAGATCCTGCAGACCAGTTTGTCCCGACCTCCTTCTCTCCACCACATTGCCCAGACTCTCCAGGCATTGTTTTGGTCTTTCCCACGAGCAGACACCTGAGACAGATAGCAGAGATAACCCAAAGGGGCAGCTCTGGGATAGCAGCCAGCATTCAAGTGTTGAGTTTCCTGTGGGCCCCTGATTTCACTCCAGAATTAGCAGGACAAATGAAATGTTTGAGGTTTTTTTTAAAAAACCCAAACCCTTACCTTCTAAGACAGAAGAGGGGTGAAGGCAGTTAAGTGACTGGCCCAGGGTCACAAAGCTAGAAAGTGTCTGAGGTTGCATTTGAACCCAGGACTTCCCGTCTCTAGGCATGACTTTCTATCTACTGAGCCCCCCCTTTGCCCCCCCCCCATCCTCAAGGTATTTTTAAAAGGCACTTACACAAAGTGAAATTGTATATGGAAGAAAAAAAATACCAAAGACCAAGACCAAGACATCTCAGAAAGCCCACAAATGGGACAACAAATGCTCCAGGCATGTGAGTACAGTGTTAGCCTTGCTCCTTGATAACAAGTTTGGCTTTTTTTTTTTTACATCCCAGCACTTCCCACCCCTCACCACCAACAGAGCCCTCCTTTGTTACAAAGGTGGGGGGAAGGCTCTGGGTTGGGGTGTTTACTGGGAAGGTTTTATTGCATCAAAATAAAGTGTAGCCATTAAAAAGAGAAAACCCTGCACCAGACCAAATGGTTGGCTAACAAATGCTCTTGCAAAGAAAAATCTTTTAGACTGGAATACTCGTAAGCTCCAACAGGTGGTCCACATATTTCAAATACTATTAGATAATAATAGCCCATAATCAGGCCACATCAGCCCAGGGTTGTTTTTTTTTTCTTTCTGACAGACACTTGGGGTCAATTGTTTGTAATAGGGCTTGAAACATATATAGAAAGTTCCTGTCACCCAAATCCTTGGCACGGGCAAACGGTTCAACTTCAGAAGTTTTCTGATTTTATCAGTGGAAATGACCTCAAAGAAACATCATCGTCTGCTTTGGTGGTACCTCCCAAGAACCATGGGAACTTTTCCATCTGACTTGCAGCTGAAACCATTCATATGTTGTCTCCCCCATTAAAATCTATGAGATCTTTAAGACAAAACCTCTTCTATCTGTCTTTCTTTCTTTTCTTTCTCTCTTTCTTTCTTTCTTTCTTTCTTTCTTTCCTTCTGCCTTTCTTTCTTTCTTTCTTTCTTTCCTTCTGCCTTTCTTTCTTTCTTTCTTTCTTTCTTTCTTTCCTTCTTTCTTTCTTTCTTTCTTTCTTTCTTTCTTTCTTTCTTTCTTTCTTTCTTTCTTTCTTTCTTTCTTTCTTTCTTTCTTTCCTTCTGTCTTCCTTCCTTCCTCTCTCCTTTCCTCTTTCTCTTTTTCTTTCTCTCTCATCTTTCCTTCCTTCCTTTTATCTCTCTTCCTTCCTTCCTTTCTCTCTTCATTTTTTCATTTTCTTTCCTCCCTTTCTCTTTCTCCTTTCCTTTCTTTCCTTCTTCCTTTCCTTTCTTCCTCCCATTCTTTCTTTTTCTCTGTTTTCCTTCCTTCCTTTCTTTTCTATTTGAATCTACAGTGCTTACCATTAGATATTAATTTATATAAATTAAATATTTAAAGTAATATGGTACCATGGGAAAGTGCCAAGGTGTCAAATGTTGCTAGGTGGCACAGTGGATGGAATGCTGGACCTATAGTCAGAAAGACTCATCTTCATGAGTACCAATCTGACTTCAGCCACTTACTAGCTGTGTGACCCTGGGTAAGTCACTTAATTCTAACTCAGTTTCCTCATCTGTAAAACGGGTAAGAGAAGAAATAACAAACTGCTTCAGTATCTTTGTCAAGAAAACTCTAAGTAGAGTCACAAAGAGTCGGACATGACCAAAATGACCAAAAAGCATGATTAATATAGATTCAACTGTTTATGGTGCCATGAAAAGAGTCAGTGTCAGAGGAACTGAGGACCTGAGTTCAAATATGGTCACATACTATAAGAGTGTGCTAGAACCATTTCTTATGGAGAGGTGATTGTTAAATTTTCAATATAGCATTTATACCCCAAAAACTGAAAATGTTACAAAACAGGGCTTGATTTAATGTTTTGTTGATTTTCTAGATTTAAGTAAGGAGAGCCAGACCTAGATGAGAGGTTATAGGTTCTAATATGGCTCAGACATGACCCAGCTGTGTTACCCTGGGCAAGTTACTTAACTCCAACTGCCTAGCCCTTACCTCTCTTCTGCCTTGAAACATCTAAGAGAGACGATAAGGGTGGTTTTTTTTAAAGGAATATTAAGCAAAGGAGAGGTGTTTAGTGCTCAGCCGTGGGTTCATCATTCCATCTAAGGCTTAATGACTCAATAATTCTACATTCTACCTTCAGTCCTATTTGAGTAATATGGATTTACCTCCCACGCAGGTAGTGACAGCAAAACAGTCCAGTCTGGGCCTGAGCACAGGATACCCGTAGGCCCAAGCTCCTGGGGCAATTCAAGTCCAAGACCTCTCATCAGGGTATTATTTAATCATGTGGGACTTTCAGAAGGTGGGTGGTTTTTAGAGACTCTCTGACAGACCAGCAAGGCCACATAGGTCAGTTCATTCATTCAGACCCACCCGAATCATTACAGAAAGAAATCTGGGCCACAGACTCAATTCCAAATTGGCACATCACAGTATATTCAGGTAATGCTGTGTTTTGTTTGGGGTGTTTTTTTTTCTTCCTTTCTCTGACTCTGTCTTTCTCCTCTGAATTTCTGTCTCCTCTCTGTGTCACTGTCTCCTCTCTCTCTCTCTCTCTTTCTCTGTCTCTCTCTCCGTCTCTGTCTGTCTCCTCTCTCTCTGTGTCTGTCTCTCGCTCTGTGTCACTGTCTCCTCTCTCTCTCTCTCTGTCACTGTCTCCTCTGTCTGTCTGTCTGTCTCCTCTCTCTCTCTGTCTCTGTCTCTATCTATGTCTGTCTCCTCTCTCTCTCTCTCTGTCACTGTCTCCTCTCTCTCTGTCTCTCTCTCTCTATATATATATATCACTGTCTCCTCTCTCTGTCTCCTCTCTCTCTCTCTCTGTCTCTCTCTCTCTCTCTCTCTCTCTGTGTCACTATCTCTTCTCTCTCTCTGTCTCTGTTTGTCTCCTCTCTCTCTGTGTCTGTCTCTCGCTCTGTGTCACTGTCTCCTCTCTCTCTCTCTCTGTCACTGTCTCCTCTGTCTGTCTGTCTGTCTCCTCTCTCTCTCTGTCTCTGTCTCTATCTATGTCTGTCTCCTCTCTCTCTCTCTCTGTCACTGTCTCCTCTCTCTCTGTCTCTCTCTCTCTATATATATATATATATCACTGTCTCCTCTCTCTGTCTCCTCTCTCTCTCTCTGTCTCTGTCTCTGACTCTCTCTCTCTCTCTCTCTCTCTCTCTCTCTCTCTCTCTCTCTCTCTCTCTCTCTCTGTGTCACTATCTCTTCTCTCTCTGTGTCTCTGTTTGTCTCCTCTCTCTCTCTCTCTGTCTGTCTGTCTCTCGCTCTGTGTCACTGTCTCCTCTCTCTCTCTCTCTGTCTCTGTCTCTGTCTCTATGTCTGTCTCCTCTCTCTCTCTGTCTGTCTCTCTCTGTGTCACTGTCTCCTCTCTCTCTGTCTCTCTCTATATATATATATATATATCACTGTCTCCTCTCTCTGGCTCCTCTCTCTCTCTCTCTGTCTCTGACTCTCTCTCTCTCTGTGTGTGTCACTGTCTCCTCTCTCTGACTGTCTGTCTGTCTGTCTCCTCTCTCTCTCTGTCTATCTGTCTGTCTGTCTCCTCTCTCTCTGTTTGTCTGTCTCTCTCTGCATGTGTCACTGTCTCCTCTCTCTCTCTGTCTCTGTCTGTCTGTCTCCCCTCTCTCTCTCTCTGTCTCTGTCTCTCTCTTCTCTGTCTGTCTGTGAAATGTCAATTGCTATAAAACCCTCTCTGTTGGGGCCATTTTTTAGAAACCCAACAGACTACTTTTTTTTCTCCTAAATTCCTTTAGAATCATCTGTTTCATCTGCTCCAGGCAGGACTGTGCCTAAAGAGGGTGAGATCCTGTTTCTTTGCTTGGCACCACTGGCTGCCATCAATAGGCATTCATTAAATACCTGTTGTGGGCCAGGTGCAAAGATAAATTTTGGCTCCTGGGGGTCAGGGACTGGCTCACTGTTGTATTTGTATCCTCAGGGCCCAGTATAGTCCCTGGCATATTATTCAGTTGCTTTTAAGTCATGTTAGACTCTTCATGACCTCATTTGCTGAAGTACAGTTTTACTCCTCCCTCACCGTTAACGCCCAAGTAGTCACCCTGATTGCAGTTTTTTTCCAGGAATAGACCTTTCTTTATAAAAAAAAGTTTTTAAGCAATGCAATGATCCAGGACAATCCCAAGAGGCTTATGAGAAGGGATGCTATCCACATTGATAGAAAGAACTGTGGGAGGAGAAACATGGAAGAAAACATATGATTTATCACTCCTTTATATGGGTATATGATTTGGGGTTTGGGTTTTAAAAGATTACTCTATTACAAAAATGAATAATATGAAAATAGGTTCAAGTGATAATCCATGTATAACCCAGGGGAAGTGTTTGTCAACCCTGAGGGGGGGGAGGGAAGAAGGGAGGGGGACAAGAAGAATCATGTAACCATAGAAAATTTAAAACTAAAAAATAAAATTTAAAAATTAGGTTTTTTTATTATTGGTTTTTATGTCACTTATGTTTTCCAATATATCCTTTCTAAGATATCTAGACTCGAGGAATGATGGAGAAGGTGTTAATAATGCAGGTATATTAGTTAGAGTGCCAGCATCAGGAAGACCCAAGTTCAAATTCATCTTCAGACACTTTCTTTTTTAAACCCTTACTTGCTGTCCTAATAACAACTCAAAGACAGAAAGACAAGGACTAGACAAGTGAGATTAAGTGACTTACTCAAGGTCATACAGCTAGGGAGAGTCTGAGGCAAAATTTGAACCCAGGACCTCCCATCTCCAGGCCTGGCTCTGTATCCACTGTGCCACTCAGTTGCCCCTCTCAGACATTAGAAATGTGACTGTAGGGGGCAGCTGGATAGCTCAGTGGATTGAGAGCCAGTCCTAGAGACGGGAGGTCCTAGGTTCAAATCTGGCCTCAGACACTTCCCAGCTGTGTGACCCTGGGCAAGTCACTTGACCCCCATTGCCTAGCCCTTACCACTCTTCTGCCTTGGAGCCAATACACAGTATTGACTCCAAGACGGAAGGTAAGGGTTTAAAAAAAAAAAAGAAATGTGACTGTAGGCAAATCACTTAACCTCTGTCTCAATTTCCTCTCCTAAAAAATGGAGATAAGGATAGCACCTACCCTTATACTGGGTTATCATGAGCATTCTGGCATAAGCATACCATAGGTGCTATATAAATGTTTATCCCTCTCCCCTCACAGATTGCCATCCCTTATAACAAACAAGCAATCAAACAAACAAACCAAAAAAAAAGGAAGGAGGAGGGGAAGAGAAGCAATTCTAACCAATACATCAGCTAAGCACATCAGTGAATGCAGAGTTCCTCAGCCCTGCAAAGAAGGGAGGGAGGAGCATTCTCCTGCCTCTTCTTTGGGGTCAAGCCCGGTCACTGGAATTACATAGTGTTCAGTTCTTATTTTGTTTTGTTATTGTTGGGGTCTGTTTTTCTAAGCTATTTCAGAATCCCTGAGATACAGCCCAGGTGCCTCTGGAGAGCTCTGTTAATCTTCTCCGCATTGCTATGGCTCTGTCCATTGGGAAATTATTTTTTATATTTTCTGTATGTGCAACTTATATATTCTCTAAAGGCAAAGACTCAGGTTTTTTGCCTTTCTGTTTCTAGCACTGAATACTGTGTCTAACACGCAGTAGGAATTTAGTAAATACTTTACTGAATTAAATCTCATTTTCCATAGGGAGGACCTGGGGATGTACCAGCACTCTTAATTTCCATACAATAAATTTTCTCCATGTTCTTTTCCTCCAATTAATTGCTAGCATTTGTACAATGTTGAAGGTGTGCAAAGCATTTTACATTTGTCACTCATTTCTTCCTCACAACAACCTTTGCAATTTTTATCTGAATTTTAGGGATGAGAAATTCAAGGCTGAGTAAGGTCAAGTAGCCAGAATTGCACAGCTAGCCAATGTCAGAGGTAGAATTTAAAGTCAGGTCTTCCTGACTTCAGTTTTAGCTTTCTTTTCCATTAAGTTCTCAGCTGCCTTAGAACCAAACCTCTGGAAAATACAAAATGATTTCCCGTGAAACTGCTCAACAGTAACAGAAGGGCTTTCTACTAAGGTTGAGAAAAGAATTTTCCCATACTCCTTTGGGAGAGTTAATATCTCTCTTTATACAAGGGGATGCCTTTAACTTTCCTTCAGTGTGGCCTCACAAGACTGATGATGAAGCATCTTTCATGCTTCTCAGGAATAGGGGAAATGGAGCAGCTAAGTGGCTCAATAAATGGAGTGCCAAGCCTGGAGATGGCAGGTCTCAAATCTGGCCTCATATACTTCCTAACTGTGTAACCCTGGGCAAGTCACTTAACCCCCATTGCCTAGCCCTTACTACTCTTCTGCCTTAGAACCATTATATAGTATTGATTCTAAGATGGAAAGTAAGGGTTTCATTTTTAAAAAAGGAAGAAAGAATGAAAGAAAGAGAGAGGGGGGAGGGGGGGAGGAGAGAGAAAGAAAGAAAGAAAGAAAGAAAGAAAGAAAGAAAGAAAGAAAGAAAGAAAGAAAGAAAGAAAGAAAGAAAGAAAGAAAGAAAGAAAGAAAGAAAGAAAGAAAGAAAGAAAGAAAGAAAGAAAGAAAGAAAGAAAGAAAGAAAGAAAGAAAGCAAAGAAAGAAAGAAAGAAAGAAAAGAAGAAAGAAGAAAGAAAGAAGAAGGAAGGAAGGAAGAAGGAAGGAAGGAAGGAAGGAAGGAAGGAAGGAAGAGAGAAGAAGAAGAAGAAGAGAAGGAGAAGAAGAAGAAGAAAGAAGGAAGGAAAAAGAAGAAAGAAAAGAAGAAAGAAGAAAGAAAGAAAAGAAAGAAAGAAAGAAAGAAAGAAAGAAAGAAAGAAAGAAAGAAAGAAGGAAGGAAGGAAGGAAGGAAGGAAGGAAGGAAGGAAGGAAGGAAGGAAGGAAGGAAGGAAGGAAGGAAGGAAGGAAGGAAAGAGAGAAAGAGAGAAAGAAAGAGATTAGAAGAGAGGGTAGAGATTTTTTTAAAAAGGGAAAAAAGGGTTGGTGAAAGGGCTCCACATACAAAATGAAGTCTAGTTTTTCATATAGGATCATTTTGCTGATTTTCTTTGCTCGACCACATTTATTTGTTACTGTGCATAGAACACACTGGGGCCCAAAGTCAGGAAGACCTGAATTCAAATCTAGCCTCAGATACTTCCTAGTTCTTTGTCCCTGGGCAAATCACTTAAACTCTGACTCCTTTTCCTCATCCACAAAATGGGAGGTAAAATAGCACCTACCACACAGGATTGTAGTGAGGACAGAATGAGATAACATTTAAAGCACTTGTCAAATCTTAAAACACACACAAACCATACCTTCTGTCTTGGAATCAGTACTGTGTATTGGCTCCAAGGCAGAAGAGTGGTAAGGGCTAGGCAATGGGGGTCAAGTGACTTGTCCAGGGTCACACAACTAGGAAGTATCTGAGGACAGATTTGAACCTAGGACCTCCCATCTCTAGGCCTGGCTCTCAATCCACTGAGCCACCCAGCTGCTTTCACACTTTGCAAATCTTAGAGACCCTGATGCACCTCTGAGTCTGATCTACAGAAAGCTAGAATGCTAGCTTTATTAGAATTAAAATTGCAGGGGAAGATTTTTTTTGATAGGATTGGGGGTAATATATGTTCTTAACATGTGATGTTGATATTTTGGAAGAAAAGAGCACCAATAAAACATTTTAAGAGCAAATTTCAATTTAAAAACTAAAATATTTTGCAAACTACTTTAAAAGTAAATATTAATTAGAACTTTTAAATATTAATTTTTAGTTATTTTAAATTTTTCAAAATATTTTTATAATTAATTTTTTAAAAATTAAAAAACGTTATGTTCATGGAAGCCACAGATCTTCTTGAGGGCCACATTAAAAAGTATTAATTCTTAATGAGAATCATCTGGGATTTTTCAGGTGAAGCTCTGAAGATCTCCCAAGTCTACAGATTTCCCCTGGTTCTTTGGCAAGATTAAAGAGTAACAGTGGAGATGGATGTTGCAGAGAACACAGGAAAAGGTTAGAAGTGAGTGGAAAGGGCAATGGGCTGGGAGTCAGATGACCCAAGGTACAAATCCTGCCTCTGAGCATTACCTTGGTGGCCATGAACAAGTAACTTAAGACCTCCTAGACCTTATTTTCCTCATCTACAAAAGAGAAAAAGAAAGAGGTGGGAAGGTTGGAATGGATGGCTTCTAATATCCCTTCTTCTAGAGCAATGATTCCAGGATCTAAGTGGGGATGAGTAGGAAAATCTTTACAATTCTCCTTGTTATCTAGCAGCTTGGGGAGGAGGGGGAGGAGAGGAATGGAGAGGGTGGGGGGACCAACAGGTAAGGGAACAGGTACCCTCAAGGCGCCAAAAGGGAGAAAGGTGGGGTCCCCTATGTAGAGCAAGTCCCTTGAGGTGGTGTGACTCACTGTTTTTGTATCAGGCCTCATTCCACAGAGATTCATTCCACAAATATTTATTAAGTGACTGCTATGTGCCCAGGCTCCTCCTAAGGCCTCTTTTGACCAATGTCTTACCATAGTATAAAGGTGACCCTGGGTCCTTGAGGGGTATGCCAATGAATAACAAACTCTCAATAGTTCCTACAATGAATGACCTACCCATGGTCTAAATGTCTAGCTAAATGTCTACTGGCCTATCACCTAAAGGTTGGCCACCAGGAACTTTTCTTTTTTAATCCCAGATATTTATGAAGATGTTGCCATCTGTGATAAGGGAGGGAGTACCTATGTGGATGAAAACAGAGATGCTGGAAATATTAAAGGACATGGATAGGTAGGGCCTGGGGAGATTAACCCCTTCTAGAAGTTTGTGGTCTAGTAATACTATTAGCATCTAGGGCTTTCCCCCAATTTTATGTAAAAACAATTTTTGACATGTTTGGGTTTTTTAACCCTTACCTTCTGTCTTAGTATTAGTTCTAAGGTAGAAGACTAACAAGGGCTAGACAATGGAGGTTAAGTGATTTGCCCAGGGTCATACAGTCAGGAAGTGTCTGAAGTCAGATTTGAACCTGGGTCCTCCCATCTCTAGATCTGGCTCTCTATCCAGCTACTTTTGACATTTGTTGTTGTTGTTGTTGTTGTTGATTTTGAATTCCATATGCCCAAAGGGCTATTAAACAATGCACACTTTTTGATCCAATAATACCTCTACTAGGTCTGTAGGTCTGGATCGGAGAGACAGAGACAGAGACAGAGAAATAGAGAGACAGAAAGACAGAGGAGAGAGACAAAAGAGAAACAGAGAGACAGAGATAGAGGGAGAGACACAGAGAGACAGAGAGAGAGAGATAGAGAGAGAAAGGAAGGGAAAGGACTTAATTGTACTAAAGTATTTATAGCAGCTCTTTTTGTGGTGGCAAAGAATTGAAAACTAAAGGGACAACTCTCAATTGAGGAATGCCTGAACAAGCTGTGGTATATGATGGGGATGCTGTAAAGAATGACGAACAGGATGATTTCAGAAAGAGCTGGAAAGATCTACAAGAACTGATGCAGAGTGAAATAAACAGAACTGGGAGAACATTGTATACAGTAACCGAAATATCATGGAATAATCAAATGTGATAGACTTTGCTATTATGAACTTTAGATTACTCCACCCTACTTAGTCTAACAAAAACAGGAATATCTACACCCATACTTAAGGATTAAGTATTTAGGAGGATGGCCAATGACAGACATGTGCTAGCAAATGACAAATCAGAAACAACTGACAGACCCCTGGGCTGTCCTAAGTCAAGCTTAAGCTACCATTGGTACACGTGAGATGCAGGAAGTGATGTAAAAACCACCTATATATTTAGCATCACTTCCTCTCTCCACTCTCTTTCCATGGAGAGGTGGCTCTGGCAGCAGCTTGCTGAGCGTTTTGGCATCTTGGCATGGCAGCAGCTATTGTCTGGTTTTGGCGGTGAGTTTTCCTTGATACTGTACTGGGAGAAGCTTAGTAGCCTAGTTCAGGTGAGGCATCTTTACTGAGCTCTCTCAGAGTTTAGGCTGATTCTTTTCTCCTTTACCTTCCAAACACTATCCTCTTGGGAAAGCCTCTAATCTTCTTCAAAAACCTCGTGGTGGAGGCCTTTGAACTTCCCCTGGCAAAGGTCAGGTGGGAGAAATCTTATACCCTCTTCCTCTCTCTTCTCCTTGATTCCTTCCCTCTATATTAATTAAAATCACCATAAATTTCCAACTGACTTGGGTATTTTATTTGGAATTTTCTCTAGTGACCAAATTAATTTAGATTAGTTCACAACCCTAAAATTACCTTTACACTACCAAAAGCAATACAAAGATGCAGGACAATTCTGAAGGACTTAGGACAAAGAATGTTATCCATATCTAGAGAAAGAACTGTTGGGGTAGGAATGTAGATGAAAACATATGACTTATCACTTGTTTATTTCAGCATATTATTTGGGGTTTTGGTTTATAAGATTATTCACCTACGAAAATGAATAACATGGGAACAGGCTTTGTGTGATAATACATGTATGAACCAGATTGAATTGGTTGTCAGCTCTGAGAGAGGGGAGGAAAGAAGGGAGGGAGACAATTTGGGTCATATGATATTGGAAAACTTATGTGGAAATTTGTTATTACATGTAATTGGTAATAAATAAGTCAATAAAGTAACCTAACATTTTGAATTCCAAAATCTCTTCCTCCTTTTCTTCTCCCCTCATTGCAAAGGTAAGCAAGTTGTTTTTTACTTAATGTTTTCATGTTTTCCCAATTACATGTGAAAATCATTTTGAACATTCTATTAAAATCTTTTTGTGTTCCAAAGGCTCTCCCTTCCTGCCTTTCTCCCTCCCCTCCATCTCTCCTTGAGGAGGCATAATTTGATATGGGCTCTACATGGGGCAGGCAATTCGTTCTAGGTTTATAGCATTCAATTTTGAAGCTGCCAGTTTGGGGTGACCCTCTTGCTCTTGGCCACTGGATAGCAGAGCTTCAGCTGGCTGTGCCAAGCTCTCCAAAGCCATAACAGGCATTCTCTTGGGTAAGAGGGTCAGGAGGAGGCATGGCAACTCACTTGGAAGGAAATTCTTTCATTTCTTGAACTCGACATTTATTAAGCTCCTACCAGGCAGTGGAGATACAAAGGCAAAAGAATGAAAAGCCACATCGACAACTTGTTTGGGTGCTGAGGTAGGTGACATCAGCTGCTAGCCCGCCTGTTTACACAGTTTAAAAAAAGAAGAAGAAAGAAAGAAAGAAAAAGAGGTTTCCATGGTGACCAGTGGACTCCAGTTGGCTCCTGGCTGGGAGGTTCTGGTTTAAAAGCAGCCACTGAGGCTATAAAAGTACTCCCCACCCCTTTCCATAATTCAAAAGGAGCAAACAAGTGAGTAGCCCATGTCATGAGTAGGAGTGGGGATGAGTCAGCTTACTAAAAATGGCCTGGAGTCATTCAGAAAAGCACTGATGTTGGAGTTGGAAAGGACCACAGAGGTCATCTCATCCATCCTCCCCCTCTCTGGGCCTTCTTCCTTGCAAGGCAGGAATTCCTCCTGCAACATTCCTGGTGGCTGGTCATCCCCCTGCTCCAACACTTCCATTGACAATGAACTCCCCACCCTACAAAGACGTCCTCTCTGAGGCTAGATAAGCAGCTCAGTGTTTCAGTGGACAGGGTAGCTGGCAGACTCATCTTTCTGAGTTCAAATCTGGCTGAGGCTTACAAGTTGTTTGATCCTGGAGACCTAAATTCAAATCTGGCCTCAGATATCTACTAGCTGTTTGACCTTAGACAAGTCCCTTCATCCTGTTTGCCTCAATTTCCTCATCTGTCAAACAAGCTGGAGGACATGGCCCTACTCCAGGACCTCTGCCAAGAAAACCCCAAATGGAGTCATGAAGAGTCAGACACAACTCAAAAAAAAATGAATAACAATAACGGGTGGTATGATTTATCACTTGTTTATATGGGTGTATGATTTGGGGTTTTGGCTTTATAAGATTACTCTTTAACAAAAACAAATAATATGGAAATTGGTTTTGAATGTAGAACATGTAGAACCTAATGAAAATGCTTGTCAGCTCCAGAAGGGGGGAGGGAAGAGGGAAGGGAAACAACATGAATCATGTAACCATGGAGAAATGTTTTTTAAAAATAAAATTATATTAGAAAAACAATAACAAGTGGTATCGTAGAAAGAGAAGTAAATTTGAGTTCAAATTTAGCCTCAGACACTTATTAGCTGTGACCCTGAGAAAGTCACTTAGCCTCTGTTTACCTCAGTTTTCTCAACCATAAAATGGGGATACTAGCACCCACCTCTCAGGGCTGTTAAAAGGATTAAATGAGATAATATTCATAAAGTGCTTTGTAAACTTTAAAGTGCTATTAAATGCTAGTTATCAGTTATTGATTATTATTGCTATTAGACCCTGAAATCAAAGACCACATTCAAGGCCCTCAGACAATTACCACAACTCCAAGTTTGAACAGCCCCAATTGTTCCTACTTCCACAATATTACTCTCATCTTTCCCCTCCTCCTCTCCTCTCCTCTGCACTATAATTACACCTTCTTAACTGGCTTCTCAGTCTCAAAGGTGTCTCTACCTCCAATCCATCCTTTACAACAAAGCCCCAAGCAATCTTTCCTCTGCTCAACCACCTTAATAGAAACTTCTTATCCTGGAATCAAAGGCCCTCCATAAGCCCCCGCGATGCCTTCTAGATACCAATCATCCCTGATTTCATCCTGCTCCCTCTTGTCTCTGATTTTTCACAGCGCCTTGTAGAGGGTATAGACACTCCTATACCCTAATTTTGTCTCCCATTATTCAATTATTTATTTATTCAATTCAAATACCATCTCTTCCCCGCAGTCTTCCTAGTTTACTCCTTAGCTAGAAACCATCAGCCACTCTTTAAATCTCTCAGATCATATAAATTGGACAATGTGCTTTCTAAGTGTATCTCATCCTTTATCAGTCTGGTTTCATATAATAATCTCTTTGTTCTAGAGAAATTCACCTGCTAGGAAATACTATTTCACCTCACCTTTCTGTACCTTTGCAAAAGTGCCCACTGTATCTGGAACTCATTCCCTTCTTAATTCTAAGATTTCTTTCTTTAAACCCTTACCTTTCTTTATAGAATTGATATTAAGAATTGGTTCCAAGGCAGAAGAGCAGAAAGGACTAGGCAATGGGGGTTAAGTGACTTGCCCAGGGTCATCCAGCTTGGAAGTGTCTGAGGTCAAATTTGAACCCAGGATCTCCTGTCTCCAGGCTGGACTCTCTATCTATGAGCCACTTCACTGCTCCTTCCCAAGTTTTTTTCAAAGCATAGCTTAGGTCACCTCCTATCGAAGGTCTTCCCTTCTTCCCTCAGTTATTAGCATCCTTTCCATCTTAAAACCGAATGCAAGGTGTTCCCACCCACCCCAGAAAATAAGCTCCCTGGAAGCAGGGACTGCTTTGTGTTTTTTCTCAGTGCCAGACACATAGTAGGAATTGTTCATCAATGTTCATGTTCATTGAATTAAGTTGATCTCGTCCGTATACGTTCCATCGTCCCACTCCAGCATCTCTGCCAGGAAAATCCAAGCAGTTTCAGAAAGAGTTGGACACAACCAAAACACCGAACAACAAAAACGGTCTCCCGTTAGACAATAAAGTCCTTGAGAACACGGACTATAGAATTTTTCCATTTTTATCTTTCTGGCACCCAGCAGAGAACATCTTATCTGTTTTGTCGTTGTTTGGTTGTTTCAGTTATGCCCGATTCTTCATGACCGCACTTGAAGTTTTCTCGGCAAAGATACTGGTGTGGTTGGCCATTTCCTTCTCCAGTTCATTTGACCAACGAGGAAACTGAGGCAAAAGGGGTAAAGCTACTTGCCAGGGTAATACAGCTTTTGTCTGAGGTCACATTTGAACTCAGATCTTCCTTACTCCACACTTGGGACTTTATTTCCTGCACTAGCTAATTGACTAAGCTTGGCAGCAGGAGACTTTGTTCAAAGTCCTCTGACAATTATTAGCTTTGTGACATTGGATAAGTCATATAAAAAATTTCTCAGTTGAAAATTTTTTTAAGTTTTAGAATGTCCTCAGTTTCCTCATTTTTTTAAGTGAGGATAATCATAATTCCACTACTAACTTCACAAAATGGCTGTAAGTAAACAAACTATAAAGCTTGTGGGTTCTAAGTGTAACACGAGG
>NC_077228.1:274283885-274479157 GCF_027887165.1 Monodelphis domestica | reverse complement strand
TTCCTTCCTTCCTTCCTTCCTTCCTTCCTTCCTTCCTTCCTTCCTTCCTTTCATCCTGGCCCCATGTGTTCTCCTTGTATAGGCATGTATTCCCTATCTGTGGGTCTTCCACATGTATACACTGGTCCTCTTCTTGCATGTTGTCCTCCATGCATGCCTAGTGGCACACATTTGTTCCTCAGCCACGTGGTCTCTGTATGAATGCCTTTAAGAGTATATCAAATGTGTGTATAATGTATGCATATATATATAAACTGTATATATGTATATACATAAGTATATATATGTGGGTCTTTCCTTATAAATGTATTTACTTTGCTATTATTTTTAACTGTGTCTTCTAGGTGGCTGGTACAAGTAAACACAATAATGAAGGTTCTTGAACCATAGTTTCTAGTGCTAACCCAAAGAATATCTTGAATCTTGGATAGCTCTTCTGAGGGCCCACATGTGTGCTAGGGTACCCTAGGTGCTGAACAACAAAAATGCCTTGAATTCTTGCTATTTGAAAGATACTTTGTTAAATACAGTGTAGATAGTGAGTTCTGCCAGTAGTGTAGGTTTCCTTTTTTCTTTTTAAAATCACATTTATATAGTGCTTTAAGGTTTAGAAAGTATTTTATATACATTCTCATTTAACCTCACTACAAGAGGAAATGTAAGGTGGGTAGTTGCTATTATATTGATTTTATAGATGAGGAAACTGAGGAAGAAATTGAACAGTTTGCCAGGATCACATGGCTAAGAAAGTGTCTGAGGTCTAATTCAAACTCAAGTCCTTCATTTCCAAGCTTTGCACTCTAGTATACCACACCATCTATCTAAGAAGAAAGGGAACTTCTCTGTTGGTCAGAATCTGTATTGTTTCTGCATGTAGAAATATTTTTTTTTGTCTGGCAAAATGGTAATGGTGTTCTTCAATTAAACACATAATAAGCTGGAGATATTCTAAGTATTGTACTAGACACTGGAAGTGCAAAGATAGAATCAGCTAATGGGAATAAAGATAGTATATAAAGAGTTTAGGCAAATTTCTGTGAGATGCATGGTGATCACTTTCATGGGAAGGTGGGTCAGGGAAGACTCTTTGGAGGAAATGGAATTTGAATTTGGACCTATGAGAAGAAAGCCACACAAAAAGAAAGCCATTGCAATGTTTCAGGTATAGAAGTTTGGTGGCTTAGACTGAATCTAAGCTTAGATGCTAATCTAGATTGAGAGGTGAAAGATCTTGGTTTCATCCGTGAACAAAGAATTTGAGACAGTGTTGAGATAAGAACCTGTCATTAGATCAGCTGCCTTACAAGAAGAGATCTGTGCCCTGTAAATTCAGCCTTTTTGTGCTTTCATTTTGTTTTATCATTCTCTTAGTTGCCTATGAAAGTTCTTTAAACCAAACCACAATTTAAATTCTGATGAACAATAACAAAAAAAGGGATAATTCGGGGTTGATAAAGTCCAAATACAGTTTTACAGCAAGTTAGTCCCCTTAAAAAGTTATTGGGTAAGAAGTCGTTGGAGGTAGATGTTTGAGGGAAATAACAGGGAACACACACTGTTAACACATCCTTAGATGGAAATTAAGGAGAGCTAACATTACTACAAAGAGACTTGTCCTTTATAATTTAGCCCATATTTAATCCTGCTCTTCTGACATTTGGCTCTGATTTACATCTCATTTGCATTCTGGACTGTCCTACTTGATCCTTTGACTTGACATTGGTGTTCTTGACATCTGTTTCTGCTTATTCTCCGAGTTTGATGTCTTCAGCATCCTGTCCTAACACATACTGGGTGCTTACATTCTTGGTATTGTCTACCCAAAACTTCATGCTCCAGTTTCTTCTCCATTCTTGAATCTGTCCTCAACACATCACCTCTCTATTGACTGACTATCTCACATGTCTGGAATACTCTTCTGCTTTATATTTTTGTTTCCATGACTGCCTTCAAATCCCAACTAAAATCTTACCTTCTACAGGAAACTTTTCTGATCCCTCATTCTAAGGCCTACCTTCTGTTGATTATTTCTAATTTATCCTGTATATAACTTGTTTGTAGAATATCAGGGCAGTTTTCCTTGATGATTTCTTGAAAGATGAGGTCTAAGCTCTTTTTTTCGGTCATGACTTTCAGGTCGTCCAATAATTCTTAAATTATGTCACCTGAATTTATTTTCCAGGTCCATTGTTTTCCCCATGACATACCACATTTTTTTCCATCTTTTTCATTCTTTTGACAATTTGATTCTTTCTTGATGTCTCATGGAGTTATTAGTTTCTACTTGCTCAATTCTAATTTTTAAGTCATTATTTCTTGAATGAACTTTTATACCTCCTTTTCCATTTGGCCAGTTCTACTTTGTAAGGAGTTCTTTTCCTCAGTGAAATTTTGTACCTCTTTTTCCAGAGGGCCACTTCTGCCTTTCAAGAAGTTTTTCTCTTTTGTACATTTTTTTGTGTATCTCTTTCCATTTGGCCGGTTCTGCTTTTTAAAAAGTTCTCTTCTTTTGGATTTTTGTATCTACTTTACCAATTGGTCTATTCTATTTTTTAAAGTATTAATTTATTTAATATTCTTGTGCCTCCTTTACCAAATTGTTGACTCTTTTTTCCATGATTTTCCTATATCAGTGATGGTGAACTTTTTAGAGACCAAGTGCCCAAAGTGTGCCACATACCACATGTGAACCACCACTGCCACTTTACCCCAGACAGAGGAGGGAGGAAGCACTCCCACTGGGCTGCTGGGCAGAGGGGTGGGTGATGAGAGAAATGTCCTTAGGTGTGAGTAGAGAGAGGGAGGGGAGAAGCCCCCTCTGGCACATATGCCATAGGTTTGCCAACATGGTTCTATATCATTCTCATTTCTCTTCCCAATTTTTCTTCTATCTCTCTTATTTGATTTTTAAAATCCCCTTTTTTTTTTTGGCTTGAGAGCAATTCGTATTTTTCTTGGAGACTTTGGAGGCAGCAGTATTGACTTTGTTGTCTTCTTCTGAATTTGAGTCTACCCTGTCACCAAAATGTCTTTCTATGTTGAGTTTTTGTTATTGTTGTTGTTTACTCATTTTCCTTCCTTTTTCTTTCCTTTTAATTTGAACAACTGTTAAAGTTGGGCTCTGTAACTATGGTGAAGGGAGCACTTTCCAAGCTTCAAGTTCTTTGTGTAACTGCCTTCAGAGTTGGGGATGTATTTGCTTTCAGTTCTTCCAAGGGGATATGATATAAGGAGAGATGTGCCTGTGTTCTGGTCTGTGAGTAACCCCAAGCATTTTTTTATACCTTGGAACTATGACTGAGGTCCCCAGCTCCCTGCTGGTATGAGCTGGTGCTCCTCCTCACCCTGTAACTGCACCCCAGGACTTCAACTTGGTTTTGTGTGTGGGCAATATGACAAGAATCTTGCACCCAGAGCCAGCAAAGGGACCTTCGTAATCTCCTTCTGAGCAGTTGTATGACCCCACTTGTAGTATCTGTGGGTGAGAGTTCTGGAAGCATTGGCTGCTGCTTCAGTTGCACTTAAGACCTGTTGCCTTGGTGGGGGCTCCCCTAGGGCATTGGGCTCCACATCTATCCCGGTGGATCCTTCCTACCCACCTTCTAAGTTGTTATTCTGAAAAATTACTTCAACTTGTCTTTTGGGGAATTATGCTGCTCCAGAATTCATTTTGAGATACTATGCCATCGCTTTTTGGAGGGTAATCTGGTAGAAATCAGATGTGCTCCTGTACCTTCTCTGCCATCTTGGATTACTCCATTCCTTCTTTATTACTTATTTTTCCTTCAGGTTTTCTCAGAATTCATTCTAATACCTAATATAAATTAATGGCACAAGTAGAACTTCAACTGATTTCAATAGAATTCAAAGACCTGTGAAATCAGTTCAACAGTACTGAGATTACATAAAGTGAATTTTTTCAAACCAATTTTTGGATACTTTGGGCATTTCTCTTATAATAAATCATTATGTTCATTGTCCAGATGAAAATCTTTTAAGGAGGAAAAGAAGGATAATGTTTCCAAGTTTCCAAGTGGTTTTCAAAGAGAAAATAGACACCCAAAGCTTTTGAGTTTTTGAAGAAATTTATGAATCATAACTCAAGAAGCTTGCTGTAACAAAGAATTCATATTTATAATATATTGAATTTCTAACACAATATTTTTATGTCTTTTTACAGGGTCTTCAATTAGAAGAAGTTAGAGATGCAGTGGCTCATTTTGTCTTATTTTTGCTTAGAAAAGCTCATTTGGTTTTGAACTATTTTTTGGCCAACCATCCAATGTAGAACAAAATTTAAATTTCAAGTTGTTCGTTTTCTTTCCACTTTCTGAGATATATACATTACCCTTGTTGAACCCCAAAAATCTGGGGGAAAAGACCATGCCTTATTGACTTTCCTAGCTGCCTGGTTGGTTTGTACCGATAGGTACAAAGAAGAGGGGCAGTATGGTTGAATGGTATGAATGCTGGAAATGGAGTGAAATCTCAGCTCAAATTCTGTCTATGAGACTGACCATGAAACCCTGGGCAAGTCACTTAACTTCATTGAAACTGTTTCTTTATCAATAAAATTAGACTAATTATAATGTTTGTACTACTTATATCCCAGAATTGTTATGAGGAAAATTTTTTTCTTAGTGTTCTGCACATAGCAGGAATTTAATAAATGTTTATAGAATGGTATAAAATGGAATGTAATAAATGTTTCTTGAATGTGCGATAAGGGTGGGAAGACAACCTTTGTTTTCTTTGTTATCTGACTTTCTTATCATAGGTGGGTTTATGCTAACTGAACAGAGAATGTATGGAATCAGGAGGCAGATGTGTATATAGTAGCCACCTTTGATACTTCTGGGGGGGCCTCATAGGAATATTATTTACAGAATATGCGATGGAACTAAACATAAACTCACTGAAAAAAAAGCAATAACAACTTATTGAAGGCTTGCCTTTGTGGATTTATTTGAACCTCAAAAATCTAATAAGTAGGTGAGAGTAATTAGTTCATTCAGTTTGATTCTCTCTCTTTATGTACTATGTCCTTTCATTGACACAAGAGAGCTTCCGTCTACTACTAGTCTCCCTACTTTCCTGCATAGTCTCTAAACTGTAAGATGTATCCTCCATTCTTGTTTATTAATTTCAGTGGCCCATATATACCATACCTACATAAGCCCACCTCTCTCCAGGCCCTTTCTCATTACTCTTAGGTTATAACCACTCTTGTATAGCAGAGTACTTTTTAAAGTTTCCTTTTCTAACAGGCACAGACCCCACCACTCTTAAGACTCCCACCACTCACACACTTAGGCCTCTACCCCAGCCCTTACTACCCCTTCCCTTTGAAAAGAATGAGTTAAAATTTCTAAGAATGTTCACCACCTTTTGACCCCAAATTTGAGTGGCCTTTCACACCTCTTTGGGTCTTTCCAAACCAATCTGAAGCTTTACAGCAGTATCATGTAGCCAGGGCAAAAGTCAATAGCTTCCATGAGCATGACTGCAGTTGAAAGGAATTCACTCATATTAACCCAACTAAGGGGAAACAGGAAGGGGGAGAAGAGGGATGGAGCTAATCCCTGTGGAGAGGGGTTGCAAGACAAACACAAAGATCTTAATAGTCATTTGAGGTGCTTTTTGTGTGCTGACAGGAAATAGTTGTGGCTCTAACTTATAATAGATAAGAAACTATGTTGATTGGTCCCAAGGCAAGTTGATTGAGGGTAATCACACAAAACAGTAACAACATTCCCTTAGAAGAAAAAGAAATGGCAGCAGCAGCAGCAACAGCAGGTAAACAGCTCCAACAGGTGATAGCAGCAGCTCACTGACAAAAGTAGCAAATGTAGCAGTCCTGAAAGAAGAATGAAATCACAGAGAAGTGAAACAGCACAGACTGTTGCCAGGAGATGGAGCAGTGAGAAGTCTTTCACCCCTGATGCAACTTTATAGGATAGAAAAATTCATACAGATATTGAATAGGCTGATTTGGAGACTAGGAACCACAGGGTGCTGACACCCATAGTGTCTGATCTTCTCTCTTGTGTCGGCAATGTGGTACATGTAGAATATTCATTGTGTGTTGGTCGAAGTTCATGGCTCATACTGTTCCCCTTTGCCTCTCCACATCCTCTCCACATCTTTTTTACCCCTAGGATGCTCCAGAATTGGGGAAGCAAACAATGATGATAAATTTGGTCATACCCAGGCTGGTAACGTTTATCTAAATTGTACCATTCTTGTCATCATTCTTAGAATGGGATGTCCAAGGAATATCAGAATTAACAAAATCGTACAGAATACCATAGTGTTTAGACCGTCAACTAACATTCATTTAATTGTCTATATTCTCTATGACTAATAACTTGGCATGAAACTAGAGGAACTGTCTCATACTGAGTTCAGCATTCTTGCTAGAAATGAAACCAGAAGACATAAAGAAGTTCCAGCTAATTCAATAAACACTTAGTAACTGTTTATAAACTGTATGAGAAGCTGGGGAAGACACAAAGTTTTGATAAGACACAGTTCCTAATATGGAAATATGTTTTGCATGATAATACATGATTAACCTAGGAAAAAAAAAAGACATGACTCCTGTTCTTACAGAGTTTACTGTTTGGAAGAGGAATAAGATATATGCATAATTTTTGCGAACCATAATTATACCTAAATTCATCACAGAGTTAGAAAATGGTGCTCTATGAGACTGAAAGAAAAAATATCAATACTGTCGTAATGCTTCATTTTCTCAGTCATCCTGTATGTTTTTCACTCTCAGGAAGTTTCCTCCTGACTAGAAAATAGGAAAAGCTCAAAACCCTGTTTTAGACACAGTGTACCAGACAGAATCTGATCTTATAGAGATTTTATGATCTATCGTGCCCCATCGATGTCACTGTACAGTTGGCAAAAGTGTACCAGCAAACAAATCAAGTCTTACCTTCATATCCAGTCTTTCTCATATCTATTCCCATGCATAACAGGGCTCACACGTTCTGCATTTGTTCAAATGTGCACCAGATCACTCTTCGACCTCATCAAATTTGAATCCAGAACCACTCTCCCCATATGTACTAGGTCTCCTAGACTTTCTTTATCACTTCTGCAGAGCTAATCTTTCAACCTTTAAAATGACCAGTAGCAGACTGGAGGTTACTTCATAATGTTTAAATAGGCCCATAGAGAGACAGGCACCTTCAGATCCTGAGAGTGTCTGAGGAATGCCTGGTTCTCCTTATACCTTGGAAGCCCCAGTATTGCCTTAAGCTCATCAATACTAATTGGAAATGTGGCTAACCAGTTCTTAGGGAGTAGGAAAAAGGGAGTAAAATTAATTTTGCTTGCTTGTTAGCTCTGGGAGGGAGAAGGTAGAGGAAAAGGAAAGAAAATGAATTATGTTAACATGGAAAAATATTTTAAAGAATGAAATTATATTAAAAAGAAGAGAATCAGAAGACATTGAACAAGGTAAGACATGAATAGCATCATGAAAAAATGAAATTAGGTTAAAATCATGAAAGGATTATCTGCACTGGCTGATTAGAACAAAGGTCAAAGCAAACTCTGAATTAGGTGAGATGAGAAAGGTCTATGCCTGATTAAAAATAAGCCACTCCAACCTCTATTCAAGCAATCTATTTGCTTCCCAATGAGTGAGAATTGTAGAAATACAAAAGCATTGACTTTGACTATTACTGTTTTTCAGTTTTTAAAAAAATGTCCTGAGGTTTTGGTTTTTTTTTTTTTAATCCTTACCTTCCCCAGTTTGGAACTATGCCCAAAGGGTGATAAAAGACTGTCTGCCCTTTGATCCAGCCATAGCACTGCTGGGTTTGTACCCCAAAGAGATAATAAGGAAAAAGACATGTACAAGAATATTCATAGCTGTGCACTTTGTGGTGGCAAAAAATTGGAAAATGGGGGGGGTGTCCATCGATTGGGGAATGGCTGAACAAATTGTGGTATATGTTAGTGATGGAATTCTATTGTGCTCAGAGGAATAATAAAGTGGAGGAATTCCATGGGAACTGGAACGACCTCAAGGAAGTGATGCAGAGGGAAAGGAGCAGAACCAGGAGAACATTGTACACAGAGACGATACACTGTGGTACAATCCAATGTAATGGACTTCTCTATTAGTTGCAATGCTACAAGCCAAGACACTCCTGAAGAATTTATGTGAAAGAATGCTTAACCACAGTGAGAGAAAGAACTTTGGCAGTAGAAATGCAAAAGCAAAACATATGACATCACTTATTTCAAGTATATATGGGTATGTGATTTGGGGTTTAGACTTCCCTATTTCCTTTCCATATTATTAATTTTTGTTATAGAGCAATTTTTTAAAATATGGAAATAGGTATCAAGTGACAACATTTGTACAACCCAGTAGAATTGTTTGTTGGATCTGGGAGAGGGGAAGGAAAGAAAATAAATCATGTAAACATGGAAAAATATTTTTAAAAAATCCTTACCCTCCATCTTCGACTCAATACTATGTAAGGCAGAAGAGCAGTAAGGGCTAGGCAATGGGAGTTAAGTGACTTGCCCAGGGTCACACAGCTAGGAAGGGTCTGCATCCAGATCTGAACCCAGGACTTCCCATCTCTGGACCTGGCCTTCAATCTACTGAACCATCTAGTTGCCCTGTACTGTGACTTTTGAGATACCCTGTATTTATAGTGGTGCTTTTTGTAATAGCAAAATATGGAGATAAATGTCCAGCACTTTGGGAGTGACTAAACAAATTGTGGCACATGAATGTAATGGGATATTACTGTGCCCAAAGAAATGATGACTATGATCATAAGATCATATTCCACAGTTTTAGAAGGGATCTTAGACTCTATGTTTCCCCCATTCCCCACTCCTATTCCTATTTTTCTTCACAGATGGCAAAACTGGGGCTCTCAGAAGCTAAGGGGAAGAATGCAGAAAATCACAAAAAGGCATTAAGTTTTGATAGCTTGAAATGCACCAAAACTTTTGGGATGCTTGGCACTTTGAGACTTTCCCCCCAAATCTTTGATATCCTTGGAGCATACACCTACCAGTATGGGTAAAAGGGAATGGGACATTTTAACATTTTCTTAGTGTAATAATGGCGACAACTCTGCCCCACCCCTCACTACCTAAAGGCTAGGTATGCTATATTGTGTCCCCACCCTTTTGTCAAGACTTTTATCACTGAATAAAAATTTACAGTGGCTTTATTGACATGTGCATTCCATTATGTTTACAGCTGCAAGAAATGAGGCATACTCATTATTGCACTTCATCAGAATTTCAGGCTCAAATATAACCTAGAAGAAGTTCAAAAGAAATTACTTTTGTAATTTAATAATTCTTATGCAGGATGAATGAACACTGATATCGTATACAACGTAATGTTTATTATATATATATATATATATATATATATATATATATATATATATATATACATAGACATATATTTTTTTAACCCATACCTTCCATCTTGGAATCAATACTGTGTATTGGTTCTAAGACAGAAGAGTGGTAAGGGCTAGGCACTGGGGGTCAAGTGACTTGCTCAGTGTCACACAGCTAGGAAGTGTCTCAGGTCAAATTTGAACCCAGGACCTCCTGTCTCTGGGCCTGACTCTCGATCCACTGAGCCACTGAGCTTCCCCTGCTTATTATATTAATATGCCTTTTGAACACAATTGTTACAACAGCCTAGGAAATAAGCCAGATATTCCTCTTTTTGCCTCCTCTCATGATGCAGTTGCAATTGTCAGTTTACAGAAAGTTAGTACACAATAACCAATGATTTAAAACATTTTTTCTTTGCCTTGTGTTCCTTGGGCATGGTGATCCTTTGATGTCAATTATCTATAAATGTCCAATGCTTCATAGCTGGTGACTATAATGGCCACATGCAAACATCTCACAAGGTGAATGTCTTGGTTCAAAAACAAAACAAAACATTTTTTTTTCCACAGCAAGAATTATGTTCATGGGATTTGGCATCGTTCTTACACTGTAAGTGGGTTTTTTTTCTTCTTAATTTAAAATGGTCCCATCCTCATCCTGAGATTCTCTTCCTGATCAGGGCACCTATTTTTGGGGAGAAACAAAACCAGATTGTTTAAAATGTGTGAGCATCTCTACAAACCCTACAACCTAGAGCAAATTCTTCTCCAGTAACTGGATGAACAACATACAGTGAATATTCTGTTCCTTCTAATTGCTTGCCCTTGGGACTTGCAGGGCAGTGACTGGGCAGGGGCCTTGGGCTCTCTGGTATCATACAGGGGTTTTAGGGGTACCTAGTCTCTGCTAGTGGCTCAAACCTAACTGATTTTGTTCTTCCCAATTTAGATGTTCCCTGCACTCTAGTTCCGTTTAACCATTTAACATATTAGCTGATTAGGAATATTTCATTCAAAGCTATCTCAAGAAAAATCATACAAACACTTCTCTCCCTCCCCCCAACAGCCAAGGGCATAATGTCTCCTTTTATAATGATCACTGAGCTCAGTCATTGGGGGATTTGGTTCACAACTAAGTTCCCATATAGCAATGATTCCATCAAATTCCGAGTCTGGGCATCCTAGCATCTCAGGGCTTTCCTACAGACTGGCATCAGCATCCAGCCTGGAATCCTGACTCTAAGGTCATCATGCCCTGAGTTAAGATCGAGTTCCAAATTGCACCTACAACTGAAACGGACAAATGAAACAAACTGAAACCCTAAGCCTATTTCTTGAGGCTGCAGGTCCTAAAAGGGAAAGGGGTGAAGGTGGCCACTCCCACACTTAACTCTCTGTGTGGTACCCGTGTTTCAGGAAACAAGACCTCCATGCTGGACAATGCTGGAAAGAGATAGCAAGACTGCTCAGTCTGTTTAAAGATGCATTTTTCAAAGAAGCAAAAAATTATTCTGACTACATAGCCAATGGAAAAAAAGTCTGCCCCCACCTACATAGATGGAAAATATAGGCTGTCTTCTCTGAAAAGCAGGTGCTTGCCATCTCCCATGTGAGTGCCTCCATTTTAAATGATCTGAGTATGTGCAATAGTCCTGTTACATTGGCACAATTCTAAATAGCTCTTCAGAATAATAACTGGACCAATTCATAACTCAACATTTCTGCTGGGAACTTCACAGATGTTTTTATTTGCGTTTACCCCATTATTAACAATTTGGAGCAATCTTTCATACAGTTAACAGTTTGACAAAGAAACACTACTAAATTTTCATGAAAGAAATGTAGTCTTAATATATCCTCTGTAAAAAATAGACTCGAATACAGGACTACAATCCCCATGAACCTTTGCTCCACTTCCCCAGAATGCCTTGTAATCTCACCTGGGCCGAAATCGAGAAGGTATTTAAGCTGATTCAAAGGCTTTTGCGAGCTCTCTTTTCTTGCTCTTGGACTTCTGCTTTGGAGCAGATGTGGCTTTTTTTCATAATGTAGGTGAGATTGTGTCTAGGCCACTCTATGGCCTGGACACGTGTTTCTTACCCTGTATTTTCTTTAATTCTTAATCTTCAATAAACCTCTAAAAAAATATAATACTCCTTGCAGAGAGAAACTAATTTCTACCTGCCTCAATCTCCCCGTCTCCCCTAAATTTTCATCTTTACACCTCCATTGACCTCTTTTTTTGGACTCGAATCATCTAGAATTCATAACCTGTTTGCTGGATATTTCTTCCTGGGTATCTCGTAGACATATACAATCCAACCCAATCCGATAAACATTTATCAAAGCACTGACAATGTGCTAGGCACTGTGTCCAGTGCTGGGGATACAATTAATAAAAAGGAAGAGTTTATAGTCTAAAGGGGGAAACAACATAAAAGGAATCCAAAAAGCAAGGGTGAGAGTGGAGGAGGTGGAATGGGAAAACCCAATACGTAGTCATCTTTTTCCACAGAATTGATATACCAAGTAGGGCTGCAGATGCAAAGCAGAGTGATCTAAGAGCCCAGTTCTTGTCCTCTATAAAGAAGGGTATTATGAAAAGTTTGGTATTCTGTCTTTCAGTCCTTCAAATAAAAGGAAGGTAAAGTTGGGGGAGGAGGAGTCAACCAAAGCTTAAGTTAGCAGTATGATGGTGAGTTTAAAAGTGATGAGCTTATTCTAGGAGGGTCATCATTTTCTGGTGGAGTTGAAATCTGGAGGGCAACAGATGTCTGAAATAGGACTTACTCTTTTTCCCAGTAAGCCTACCTATTCTCCAAAATTTCTCTTATCTGTTGAGGTCACTATCACCCTCTCAATCACCCTGGTTTGTAACCTAGCAGTCAATATAGACTTATGGCCCTCCTTTCCCCCCACCCATACTCACTTGGTTGCCAAGTCTTGTCAATATTTCTATAACTTCTTTTATACCCAATACTCAACTCACCTGATTACCACCCTAATTTTGGTCTTTATCATTTCTTACCTGTACAATTTTTGTAGATTCTTTATTAGTCTCCCCACTTTTATTCTATCACTTCTTCAATTCACTCTCCTCATAACTTCCCAAATCATCCCCCTAACACATAGACTTAACCATTCCACTTCCCTACTTACCTACTTTTTGTGGTTCCTTATTTCTTCTATGGCAAAATTCAAAATTTTCATTGGCATCTTATATACAATCTGGCTTCTGCCTCTTTTCACATTACTCTCTAGTTTTATGTCAAATTAGACTACTAAGTGTTTTCCTAAAGTCACTATTCCATGTCTTCCATACCTTTGCAAAAACTGACTCAAACATGGAATACAATAATCATGGAGTTTTAGTGCAGTAAGGGACTTCAGTGGCTATCTGGTCCAAGTCATACCCAAATAAGATTCGCTACTACATGAATTTACTCAGAAAGCGGCAGTCCAGTTCCTGTTTTAATGGTTCCACAATTAGGGAGCCCACAACCCACTCAGTGAGCCCTTTCCACTCTTTAACAGCTCTTTTTTCCCCAAGTCAAACTTCCTAGTTCTTTGATTGATACTCTTATGGCATGGGCTTGAAGTCTTTCACCATTCTTGTAGAGTCCAACTCATACAGAAAATTCTTGTGTGGGTTTGAATCACCTGTGGAGGGAATTTGGATGCTGGAAAGTAAAGGATATAGCTTATAGGCTAGAAAGGAGACATATAAGAATCAGAGAAATAAGAAACACAGAGACAAAACACAGTGTGGTGAAATCAGGCCAGCCTGTCATCTCCTCCTCAGATGGTGAGAGAGTGAGAGTGTGAAGGAGCTGATCTGTTTATTAAGGATATTTGCACAAGTTGGGGTGGCAAGGTGTCCACCACCCATTTGGCACATCAGAAGTTTTAACAGATTAATGATAAAGCCAAAAGAGTGAATTATAACACAATAGATCCACTAGGTATCCGGGACAGGATTCTTGTCCTTTCCAGGAATCTGGCACCAGTCTTAGGAATGACATCCCAAAGGATGCCAAAACTTGGCTGTAAGATTACATACAAGAGATAACAGCAGAGGTTTGGCTTTTAAGATCAACAAAATGTAACTCCATCCAAATTTAAGGACTCAGCAATCAGTCATGAAATATTAGAAACATATCTATAAGTCTGGTCCATGAGTCCTTTGCTCATTAGAGTCAGCTTTTGAATACATCTTTAATACCTTCATAATTTTTTGTAACTGAAACCCTACAATTCTCGTGGCCTTTTCCTGGATGCTCTCCAGTTAATCAATGCCATTTCTAAAATATCCTGCTCAGGGACAGCTAGATGGTTCAGTGACTAAAGTGTCAGGCCTGGAGAAGGAAGATCCTGGGTTCAAATCTGATCTCAGACTATGACAAAATTCAAAAATGTATTTAGAATACTTTCCCATGGTTACATGATTGATGTTGTCTCCCTTCCCTCTTCCCTCTCCCCTGCCCCAACTGACAAGCAATTCCACTGGGTTATACATGTATTATTAATCAATACATATTTCCATATTATTCCTATTTGTAATAGAATAATCTTTTAAAACCGAGACCCCCAATCATATACCCATAGAACCACGTGATAAATCATGTTTTTCTTTTGCTGGAGCAGGTTCTTAATAAAAGTTGAGTTCAATTCAATAAATTGCAAGGGGTTCCTCTGTAAATCCCTAATTCTAGGCCAAGACCTCCGTTCAGGATTCCCCGAATTCCGCCCTTTTTTAAGTAGTTCATTAAATCAGCATTTTTTAAAGCCAGAGGTTCTATGGAAACCGTCAGATTGAAAATCACGTGGAGCCCTTCCATTGTCAGTCCGGCAGCACCTCGGACAGGCGCTTCAGGAAGCGAGAATGAAGAGGTGAGTCTCCCAAGTGTGAACAGCGCCTGACAGAGCTAGGGCGTAAAAGCACGCGTGAAAGTTCTAGGGGAGGGCAGGAGTCTTGTCCCTGTCTCCTGTCCTCCGCCTCCAAGGGGAGGGAGGTGGGGCAGTGGAAGCCCAGATCCTGCTCTTTCATTTTCGTTTCCCGGAAGGATAGCGATTACCGGAGCCCATTACCGCTCCGGGATTGCGAGCTTCTGCGCCCCTAGGTCCCAGGCGCTTCCAAAGAGTTTTCCTCCCCTCGTCGATTTTTTCTTTTCCTGGTCCAGGAAAAGAATTTGGGTGGAAGGAGGACTAGGAAGTGACGATCAAGGTCCTCCAGCCATCGGAGCCAACTCAGCCCTCAGCAGAGAAAGTCAGGCTTGAACTCCTTCACCTGGGATACAGGTAAGAGCCTCGGATCCCAGACCTAAAGAAAGCTCAGTTCCTCCCCCTTTCTCTAAATCCCCTCCCTCCTCACAGGAAACTATTTTCTCCCCCACTCTGTAGAACGGAACGCTCCTTTTTTCAGACTTCTCTTCCATTTCCAGTTGTGTTTCATTCACCAACGTGTATAATGTAGTGGACTTTCTAATTTCATTTGCTTTGGAGTCAAAGGACTCGGGTTTAAACCTTGATTCTCATTCTTATTTATTACCTCCGAAATCTTCCTCTTCTGGACCTCAGTTTTCTCATCTGCAAAATGGACTGTTTGGACTAAATAGTCTCTTAAAGTCTATCCTAACTCTAAAGTCTGTCATATTATCAAGTCTCCATTCATTCCCACTTCCAAACACTATCTCCTCACTGCTGGAATTATGGTTCCCTCTCTGCCATCCACAACCCCTATTCAGTGCCTCATTCAGTCTGCTTCTTCATATTGTCTGCTCTAGTCCCCCAGATCCCTTGAACATTTCTTGAATTCTTAAATCCACTGAACTCCCTTGGAACTCACAGTCAGCATTCACCCTTGCCCCTTATCATGATCTCCCTGCCCTGAATATCCTACCACCTTTACCAAGAATCCTCACCACCAATACCTTTCACTAGCACTTTGGTTTGTGCCAACACTTCTTAAGGCTCCTGGGTTCACATTTCCCTTACAGTTAGTAGCTTTGGAATTCCCCTTTCTTTGAGCAGTTTTTACTTGGCAGAAGTTGGAGAAGGCAAACAGTGGATACATGTGTGCAATCCAAGAACAGGTGGAGTGCTGAACAACAGCCAGCTTTGGAGGGTACAGATGATTTTCCTGGAGAAACACTCCCATTTCTAAGAGAAAGACCAGTAAAAATAGCTGCCAATGATATTGGTACTCAAAATCACAACTGAAAGGGTTGAATGAGAAATAGAAATTCAATAGAAACTGAAACCAAGACCTAAATTCATTTTCATTGACTTTTCTGTCAAATTGCATAGAATAGTCAACAGGTAGCTGGCCTAGAAAACTTGAGTTCAAATTCCATCTCTGACATATTGGCTATGTGACCCTGGGCAAGTCACTCAGTCTCTTGACGACTCTCTCTCTCTTTTTTTTTAAACCCTTACCTTCCTTCTTTGAGTCAATACTGTGTATTGGCTCCCAGGCAGAAGAGTGGTAAGGGCTAGGCAATGGGGGTCAAGTGACTTGCCCAGGGTCACACAGCTGAGAAGTGTCTGAGGCCAGATTTGAACCTAGGACCTCCTGTCTCTAGGCCTGACTCTCAATCCATTGTGCTACCCAGCTTCCCCCCCCCCCCAACTCTCTTAAAACCATATGGTGTAGAGGGAGTTTCCTTACCTGGGAGTTCCCTGCTTTCAAAATGTCACTAAACTGGTCTTTCACCAATGAAATTGCAGGTCCATTTCCTACCTCTTCTATCAGCCAAGCATGCTTTGCTGGCATCATTTCCAGAATCTTTTTGTACGTAATTCTCTCTTCTTGGCTCAGGAGACCAATGCAAAAATGGAAAGGATCCTTAATTAAAGAGTAGAAGGTTTTGTTTTGTTTTGTTTTGTTTTAAATCTGAAACTGTTTTCACTTTTACCTTTCTTGAGTTAGCTATCTGCTGCTGGTAAGGAGCTTCAAGGGACCTTCTACTTCTAAGAACAAGATCCAATACTGAGCCCCTTTATTAGCACGGAGAAGAATGGAGAGAATGCTGCATCTGGAGCCTGAGGACATAGGTTCAAATCCTAGCTCTGCTATTTCCTATCCCTGAGTCTTTGGACAAGTCATTATTCCTCGGAGCATCAGCTTCTTTAACTGTCAAAAGAAAGAGTTGGACTAGTTTCAGGGAGGTCCTTAACCCTTGTTGGTGTCATGGATCCCTAATTCCAGTGAAGCCCATGAGTTTCTTCTCAGAATAATGTTGCTGTTTTTTTTTAAACCCTTACCTTCCATCTTAGAATCAATACTGTGTATTAGTTCCAAGGCAGAAGAGTGGTAAGGGCTAGGCAATGGGGGTTAAGTGACTTGCCCAGGGTCACATAGCTAGAAGGGTTTGAGACCAGATTTGAACCCAGGACCTCCCGTCTCTAGGCCTGGCTCTCAATCCCACTGAGTCACCCAGCTGCCCCTAGAATAATGTTTTTTAAAGGTATAATTAGTAGAATCTCAATGGAGATCAATTACATTGAAATAGAGGTATACGTGTATGTATATGTGTACACATATATCTCTCACAAACCCCAGGTTAAGAACCCCCTGATGAAATTATTTCTAAAGTCTCTTCTTGTTCTAGAATCTATAATCTCATTATTTTAGTGGCTAGATTACTTTTGTGGATTAAACTAATTTTGAAATGCTATAAATAGAGGCAGCACTTTGTGGGGTGGGGGGCTAAAGTAAAGGTCTCTTTAAGCTGGCTGCCCTTTCTTCATGTATTTCATGTACTTAAAAAAAAAAAAAAACCCTTACCTTCCATTTTAGAATCAATACTATCTATTGGTTCCAAGGCAGAAGAGCAGTAAGGACTAGGCAATGGGGGTAAGTGACTTGCCCAGGATCACCCAGCTAGGAAGTGTCTGAGGCCAAATTTGAACCCAGGACCTCTGTCTCTAAATCCATGGAACCACCCAGCTGCACCCTACTTCATGTACTTTAAAAGAGTATTAAAAGCATATCAATGGGAACTACCATCAGCCTTTTAAACCATCTTTGCCCATCCTAAGATTGTATGCCTTGGAAATGAGTTTATATCCAGGAATCCTTTGATGAAGCTTGTGATAGAGTGCACTAGCAAGTTTGGATTAAAAAAAAAATAAAGTAGCTATTAAAAAACAACTTAATGGATTAGACAGAAAAAGTATACTTTCTTTTGATCCAGTTAATGATGAGCTGTCTTGTTCTGTTTCATTTTTCTCCAGGGAGGGGAGTTGGCTAATTCTTTCAGTCCTGTGGCAGCAACATCACCCCCAGCCACTGAGGTCAAAGCCAGATGTGAGGCTAAAATGCAACTTATCCATGAGGAGGAGATCTGCAAGTTGCCAGGCAGACTCAGTGAGTAGATGAGAGATCAATGTTGCTTTTTTTTTTCTTTCAAAGACAAAGATGTGAATGTTTCTGGTTCTTTCCAAGTCAATCCCACTGATCTACTTCCCTGGCTGGCACTATCTGTCCTGGTTTTACTTAGCTTTTCTTTGGAGATGAAGTCAAGGTAAATTAGAATTCTTCCTGCCAAGAGTTGGAATGCCAATGACATATAAACCTGGCATGAGCATGGGTAGCTAGATGGCTCAGTGAGATAGAGATAGAGAGCCAGGCCTATAGATGGGAAATCCTGGGTTCAAATTTGGATTCAGACACCTCTTACCCATGTACTTTCTTCTTCTGTATAGTGAGAAAGTAGAATTGTCCCTTCCAGCCCTAACATTCCATGGTTCTGGGAAAACCAAAGGAAAAATCACCTAATAGGACCTTTTTACTGGAAAGGATCTTAGAAGGTCAATTAGTCCAACCCCCTCATTTTACAGAGATGGAAACTGAATTGGAATCTCACACTATATGTCCAGTGCTCCTTCCACCATGTTAGGTTGCCTACAAGAAAAACCAAATCTTTACATTTGAGGGTCCTTACATAAAGAAGGCCCCAACCTTCTAAGGAGTCCTTCCCATATACCAAGAGAATCAGTGTCTTACAGGACATTCAGTGAACAGCACATTGGGTCTGGAATCAGAGATTTCAAATCCCAGCTCTTCCTGTTAGAAATAGCACTTATATGGTGTTTTAAGGTTTACAAAGGGCTTTACAAGTGTTATCTCATTTGATTTTCCTAAAGCAAAGCTCTGGTCATGTCAGCCCTCCCCTATTTCCTCAACACTCCTGATCCCCATTCAATAAACTCTAGTGGCTATCACCTCCAGGATCAAATAGAAAATCTTTTGCTTTTCAAATCCCTTCATAACCTGATCCTTCCTACCTTTTGCGTCTCCTTATACCTGATTTCTGATGGTCACCCCTTCCCCCCAGCTCTTCCTCCCATCCAGTGTCATAGCCTCCTTGTTATTTATCTGCATAAGATACTCCATATGCCAATTCTGTGTCATTTCACCAGCGGTACTCTTTGTTTGGGATTCTCTACTTCCTTATCTCCATCTCCTGGATTCCCTAGCTTTTTTTTCAGGTCCTGGCCAAAACCCTATCTTCTACAGGATTCTGATCCCCCTTAATGCTAGTTAGTGCCTTCCCTTTAGTCATCAATCTCAATTTATCCTTTATATAGCTTAGAATTAGATTCAAAAATGCTCCTTGAGAGCAGGTACTATTTTTGCCTTAATTGTGTCCCCAGTGCCTAGCATGTAGTAGACATCTATTGATGCTTGTTAATTGATTGATCTTTACAACAACCTTGGGAAATAGATGCTGTTATCATTCTAATTTATAGGTAAAGAAACGGAGACAGGAACACTAATATACTGTTGGTGGAACTGTGAACTAATCCAGCCATTTTGTTTTTGTTGTTTTTTTATTTGAAAATATTTAATTAATTAGTTTAGAATATTTTCCCAAGGTTACATGATTCATGTTCTTTCCCTCCCCACTCCTCCCACCCCCTCCCGTAGCCAGTGAGCAACTCCACTGGGTTTTATTTGTGTCATTGATCAAGACCTATTTCCATATTATTAATATTTGCATTAGAGTGATCATTTAGAATCTACATCTCTAATCGTATCCCCATCGACCCATGTGTTTTTCATCGACCCAAGCAGTTGTTTTTCTTGTGTTTCTGCTCCCACAGTTCTTCCTCTGGATGTGGATAGTTTTCTTTCTCATAAGTTCCTCAGAATAGTTCTGGATCTTTGCATTGCCACTAATGGAGAAGTCCATTATATTCGATTGTACCACAGTGTATCTCCTGGTTCTGTTCCTCTCACTCTGCATCACTTCCTGGAGGTTGTTCCAGTCTCCATGGAATTCCTCCACTTTATTATTCCTTTTAGCACAATAGTATTCCACCACCAACATATACCACAATTTGTTCAGCCATTCCCCAATTGATGGACCCCCCCCATTTTCCAATTTTTTTTGCCACCACAAAGAGCACAACTATGAATATTCTTGTACAAGTCTTTTTCCTTATGATCTCTTTGGGGTACAAACCCAGCAGTGGTATGGCTGGATCAAAGGGCAAACAGCCTTTTAAAGCCCTTTGGGCATAGTTCCAAACTGCCATCCAGCCATTTTGGAGAGCAATCTTGAATTATGTCCAAAGGGTTATAAAATTGGGTAATACCCTTTGACCTAGCAATACCACTATTAGATCTTTTTCTCAAAGTGATCAGAGAAAATAAGAACTTATACATTCTAAAATGTTTATAGCCCTTCTCTTTATGGTGGCAAAGAACTAGACATTGAAGAGATGCCCATCAACTGGCTGGATAGATTGTGATGATTGTGATGTAATACTATTGTGCTGTAAGAAATGATGTACAGATGGGTTTTAGAAAAACAGAGGGAGTGCAGCTAGAGAGCCAGACCTAGAGACAGGAGGTCCTGGGTTCAAATTTGACCTTAGACACTTCCTAGATGTGTGACCCTGGGTAAGTCACTTAACCCTTATTGCCTAGCACTTAACCATTCTTCTGCCTTGGAACCAATACATAGTATATTCTAACATGGAAGGTAAGGATTTAAAAAAGAAAGCAAGAAAAACAGACGGACAGTTATATGGCTCAGTATAGAGAGTCAGGCCCAGAGACAGGAGGTCTTGGGTTCAAATCTGGGCCCCAACACTTCCTAGCTGTTTGACCCTGGGCAAATCACTTAACTCCATTTGCCTTGCCCCTCTTCTGCCTTGCAACTGATACAGAGTATTGATTCAAAGACAGAAAATAAGGTTTTAAAATTTTAAGAAAAGAAAAGAAAAACATAGAAAGACCTGTGTGAAATAATGCAAAGTGAATGAGCAGAACCAAGGGAACATTGTACACAGTAACAGCAATATTGTTTGAAGAGTAACTGAGAATGACTAAGCTATTCTGAGTAATATGATCTTTCAAATTAACTATGATGACCTTATGAAGGAAACTGCTATCTACTTCCAAAGAAAGAACTGTATTTAACATTGAGTTCCATATATATTTCAAATGTTGACCTTCTTTAATGCAGATTTGAGAGGACAGAAGGAAAACAACTTGGAACTCAAAATGTTACCAAAAAGCTATTTTTTTAAAAGAAAGAAATGGAGTCAGACTTGCCCAGAGTTCCATAACTAGCAAGGGACAGAGTTAAGATTTGAACTCAGGCCTTCCTGACTCCAGGATCAGCATTCTATCCTCTTTGAATCTAGATGCTAATATGATCTTTCAGCAAAGTCACTCCATTTCTTTGTTTCTCTGGCTTCATTTCTCTCTTTCTCTCTCTAAAATGAGAGGGGTGGAATGAAATGATCTCCCAGATTCCTTCCAGCTTAAAGTCCTATTTATCATAGGCTGATGTGTCAAACTTTATACATCCTGGACATTTAAGCCCTCAACATGTAGAATTTTGATTTTCTTTCACTGACTTAGTCAGTTATGATCTCAAAGGTCATGCAGCTTAACATCCTATATACATTGCAGGAGGCATCTATTCTCCAGTATCCTCAGTAGAGGATCTGATCCACCAGATCATGCTCAAACATTGCCAGGAACGGGGAGCTCATTGCATAGCTAATTCCATTCCTGGACATTGATGGATATGGGAGTCAGAGCACCTGATTATTTATATCAAATTGGAACTGCTGAGATACTTCTCACATCATCTGGAATTATGACATACATTCATTGAGATGCTTCTGAAAGTACCTGACTTAGTTCTATTCTATAGTAAATATTTAATTGTCTCAAAAGAGGATGAAGCTAATGACTCATTTTCACATCTTCAGCAAGAACAAAAGTAAATGAACTGTTGACATTTGGTGAGGTAGGGCTCTCATGACATCTCCAAGCTGTGAGGGCATCTGGTTGGACCTGTGACTGAACAGGATTCTGAACAATATTCCTGAGAGTTAGTGTCTACTCCAGAAGGCCTCGACATTCTAGAGAACTGCACAGCTTTCTGAAGTTCTTTCCACTTCTGGACAGCTTGAATTTTAGGAAGATTTTAGAGCTGAAAGGCATAGTATTTTAGAATAAAAACGTCTCAGAGATAACTCAGAGCTTAGAAATCACCTAGCCCAACTTCTACTTAATGCAGAAATCTCCTCTCCTTATGGTATCTCTGAAAACATTACACAATAGACAATTATTTGTAGAATTCATTCTCTCTTTCCCACTTCCCACACCAAGGTCATCTGAACCCAAATCTCAAACTGAAAGGGAGCTGAGAGGTTATCTAGTTCAACACTTTCAGTTTGCAGTTGAGAAAACTGAAACCCAAGGAGGTTAAGTGACTTGCTCAAGATCACACAGGGAGTAAATGTTAAACTTCAGTTCAGTGAAGACTTATTTGGGGGAAGAAAAGAACTGATCTCTTTTCCTCTAGAATCTGTTTCATTTGTCTCCCAAATGAAGCCTCTTCTCCCTTTGCATTCTCCCTTCACATTCTCCCTTCCTCCTCTTCTGCCACCACCTCCTCCTCCTTTTCTTCTTCTTCTTCTTCTTCTTCTTCTTCTTCTTCTTCTTCTTCTTCTTCTTCTTCTTCTTCTTCTTCTTCTTCTTCTTCTTCTTCTTCTTCTTCTTCTTCTTCTTCTTCTTCTTCTTCTTCTTCTTCTTCTTCTTCTTCTTCTTCTTCTTCTTCTTCTTCTTCTTCTTCTTCTTCTTCTTCTTCTTCTTCTTCTTCTTCTTCTTCTTCTTCTTCTTCTTCTTCTTCTTTCTTCTCCTTCTTCTCCTTCTCCTCCTCCTCCTCTTCTTCCTCCTCCTCCTCCTCCTCCTCCTCCTCCTCCTCTTTCTTTTTTTTTCCTCCTCTTCCCCATTCTCCTATGAGATGGTTCCTATCTCAGTGTATTCTCAAAGTGTAGCAACCCCTTTCATAGCCCAATCCTATTAATGATGGGCACAGAGACTTTAATTTGCTATTTCTACACTGGACCACTTTGGAATCTGCTCCACCCCAGGTAGTTTGTTTTCCTCCCCACCCTAAAGTTCTCCATATTGATGCCTGTTTTAGTGCAGGCACCCTATCAACTTAGCCCTTTGCAGTCAGACTCCTGCAGATTGAGTGGGAGCAATCCATTGGGCTCTGCCTCCACTATCCTGGCTTTTTTTGGCCTTTCTAATAATAAGAATTTGACTGAATTTTATCTTCCCAGGAGGAACTTGAGTAAAGAAGAAGAGCAAAACCAGTCTTACTTGTCTTTTTGACTCATAACAAAATAGTTCTTGAATGTTATTCTTTTCCTTCCTCCCCCTCTTTCCCGGTTCCTACATTTCTCTCTCCATTTGCTCTGCTGAATTGCACAATTGTGTGTCTAGGGAGAACAAATTAATCACTCTGAAGACATTATTTATAGTCTCCAGGATTATGCCTGGTGGAAGGAGGTGGACCATGGGAGAGATGCATGACCCAGTGACTGAGCTGTCTAGGTACCACACCCACATCTTCATCTCCCTCCTTTGCATCAAAATATTCACATCCCTGCTTCCCTCTTTGGAAAATGAAGGAAGTTTGGGAAATAGGGAATGGAGACAAGGGAAAATTCTCTTCTTTTGGAGTCATTAGCCCCAGTCTCTGAAACAGAACCAATGGACTAGTTTTAATAGGTGGAATTTTCTTAAATTCAAAGGTTGAGCACTTCATCAACAAACATTTATACTTGAGATGACATTTGAACCCAGGTTTTCCCTAACTCCAAGTCTATCCACTATGTGTGAAGTATGTGGTGCTTAATAATTGTCTTTTGTGACAGAGGAAAAAGGAGAGTCTTGGTCAGTTGTTATTTCCAGGTCACCTGGATTCAAGTAACTCAGATGAGGTGTCAGAGAGAGTACATGGAAAGGAGTAGAATGAAAGTTGTAGAGAATTCTTTCTGGAGTTCTAGGGAAGGTGAAGCACCCCTAAAGGGAAGAAGCCCCAGAAACCCCACAAAATGCTAAATAATAAGCAACAACTCATATTTCTCAAAGCGTTTTAAGGTCTACAAAGCACTTAGAGAGTTTCTTGGGGCCCTAAGAGGTCCAGTGTTTGGCCCAGGGTCACAATCAGTATGGGTCAAAAACAGAATTTGAACTGTGTCCTCCTTCCTTGAAGGTAGGCTCTCTAGTCAACTGATTGCTACTCAGGGTAAGTAATGGTTTCATGAAGAGGTAAAGGAGACTCTGAGAGGTAGGGAAGACTGCTGGATTTGGATTCACCCAAATCTTCATGACCCCATTGACCACAGCCATCCATGGGGTTTTCTGGGCAAGAATACTGGAGTAGTTTGCCATTTTCTTCTCCAGTGGGTCCAGCAGAACCTTATGTTGTAAAAATTAAAATTAGGTCTCAATAATAAAAATGTTCTATTTTAGGAGATGTATTAATGATCATTAGAAATCAAGGAATAAAGAAGATCCAAAATAAAGACCATGTGCTTGTGGCTGATTAGCCATTTCAAAAATTCCTGAGCTTACCTTACTACTGCCCTGCTCCCTGACAGGGCCAAAAAAAGGCAGAACCTTTCATGTCCTTGCCTAATATCCCCTGCCTACAGGAAGTATGTAACAATAGGAAGTCAGTGGGCTCCTGGGAAATGTAGTTCTTTTTTTTGGGTCACAGATTTTCAGTTATACAATGTCAGACAAACAGAGGTTAGGTGACTTGCCCATGGTCATAGATTTAGAAGCATCTGAGGTCAAATTTGAATTCAGATCTTTCTGATTCCAAATCCAACACTGTCCACCAAGCCACCCAGCTGCTTCTTAGGCATATAGGGGTTAAGTGACTCATAGAAAGTCATACAGTTAGATAATATCTGAAGCTGAATTTGCACTCAAGTTCTGGACTCCAGGTCCAGAACTGTAACCACTGAGCCACAACTCCCTCTTGGAGCCAGAGGACTCAGATTTACATCCTGGCTCTGGGGCAAGTCATTTTCACTTGTGTTCAGGTCGCTCCTGATATTAGATTTTCATTTTCATCCCACTACATTACACTGATACTAATAAAACAAGGAAAAATTTGAAAATGATACAAGTAATTAACACCATGCACATAGTTGAGGGAAAATGATGAGGGGTGGTGGGAAGAATTGGGGAAAGAGGACAGTCCTCCTGAAGGAAGCTTCAAAGAAGGGCTTAGGGTGATTGGGGAAGGGTGGCCCCCCAGCCTCCTTCAAGAGGAGCTGCTTCTCTGCTTTTAGCTACCTGATGACCACCATCCCTCTTAGCACCCCTTCCCCCCCTTCTCCATCCCTTCCCTATTCGGACAGTATCTCACTTGAGTGGCAGCCTGGTGCAGTACAAAGAACTCCAAAGTTCCAGTGGGGCTAGAAATGATCTTTGAGGTTTCTTCTGGCTCTCGATTCATGAAACTATGACTCCTGGGCTATCTGGGCTCTGTCCCGAAGTCATCAGAGGAAACCTATTTGTGGTTTTTTCATCCGAGCTTCCCAAGTCCTCTCTCCATCACTTGCTCCCTGTGTGACCTCAGGCCAGTTCTCTGAGCCTCTGTTTTCTCATCTGTAAAAAGAAGAGCTTGGTTTAGTGGCACTCTGAACGTCCCTCTCCAGCTCTGTGATCTCACACTCGGGGCATCAGCGGTTCCCATTCTGATACGTGTCTGTGGTTGGTTACAGGAATCCAGCCTTCACTGTGGAGTAAGGAGGATGTGATTCACTGGCTAAGATGGGCTGAGCAGGAATACTCTCTCCCACAGACAGTGGAGCACAATTTCGAAATGAATGGGAAGGCCCTCTGCATCCTGACCAAGGATGACTTCAGATACCGAGCTCCGGGCTCAGGTCAGCGGACGTACCAGACTTCAGTCTGATATTTATCTCAAAAAAAAATTGGAGACGGCTGGGATGGGCACGAGATGGAGGTGGTCAGTCGTGGCTGGCAGGAAGGATGTCAGGGAAAGAAACCTACTTGTGGCTTTTCCATCTGAGCCTCTTTCACTCTCGTCTCCGCTGAGGTTTTTCTCTGCTGTGCATTTGGCCTTTGAGCAGGAGAAGGTGGCTTCCCTTCAGGGCTGAGTCTCTGGCAAAATTGTGACTAAAGCTGAGTTTGTCACGCTTCCCCTTTGGGTGCCCTTTCTCCTACTCAGTGGTCCCCCTCTTTCTTTCCCTCTCCCAGGGTTCCCCACAAATGTATATTGATGCCTGGTAGTCTCAGGCTTCCCACCCTCAAGAAAAGATCCGACAATCTCCTTTATAAGCGGGAATGAGTGACTGATCACTCCAAACTTCCTTCCCTATGCTTTGCCATATTTTAAAATTAAATTTAATTAATTAATTTTTTCTTTAGAATACTTTCCCATGATTCCATGATTCATGATCCCCTCTGCCCCTCGTTTTCTCCTCCCCCTTTCCAAATCGGACAGGCAGTTCCACATGTATCATTGTTCAAAAACCTATTTCCATGGTATTCATATTTGCAATAGAGTGATCCTTTAACATATGATTTGTCATATGAATATGGATCAAGCCATAGATTCCTAACCTGGGGTCTGGGAACTTGAATTTTTAATATTCGAACAACTATTTCAAAATAACTGGCTTCCCAAGTGTTTTGTTTTATACAATTAAAGACATTATTCTGGGGCAACTGGGGAGCACAATGGATGGCCTAAGTCAGGAGAAGTTGGGTGCAAATCTTGTTTCAGACACTTCCTAGCTGTGTGGCCCTGGGCAAGTCACTTAATCCTGATTGTCTAGTCCTTGCCTCTCTACTGCCTTAGAAATGGTAATAAGGCAGGGGGAAGTTGGGGTGGTCCTGTGGATTGAGAGTGGGGCCAAAGATGGGAAGTCCTGGGTTCAAATTTGGCCTCAGACTCTTCCTAGCTGTGTGACCCTGGGCAAGTCACTTGACCCCCATTGCCTAGCCCTTCCCACTTCTGCCTAAAAACCAATACATAACATTGATTCCAAGATGGAAGGTAAGTGTTTAAAAAAAAAAAAGAAATGGTACTAAGCCAGAAATATGGATTTAAAAAACAAAAACATTGTTCTGAAAATGGGTCCTAAATCTGTAATTTTGACATGTTTGGGTTTGAAGAGACAAATGTCTCCTCTGCCAAATCCAGAGACTGGGCTTGGTCTACGCTAGCCCTTAGCTGCATTATCACTGTTAAGTAGGCTGTAAATCACAAGAAGAAGGAATAAAGAGGAAAGTTGTGACAGTTTTCCATTTCCTCCTCTTTCCCTCCTCCTCCTCCTCCTCCTCACTCCTCACTTCCTATTACAGTTGCCCAAATTAACATCCCTCTTGGGGCTGCTGGAATGTTTGATTCTCTCATTGAGGAACTGGAGGACATGAACTTCCTTCCCTTAAAAGGGTCTATTCTCCCCCTGAAGGTCTGAAGTGAATTCACTTTCCCTGGGAAGTCTCTATTCCTTGCTGCCTTTCATATGGCTATGGCTTCAGAAAGATAGAGGACTGAGGACAGCTAAGTGGCTCAATGACTAGAGAGTCATGCTTGAAGATGTGAGGTCCTGGGTTCAAATTTGACCTCAGATACTTCCTAGCTGTGTGACCCTGGGCAAGTCACTTAACCGAAATTCCCTAGTCCTTACCACTCTTCTGTTGTGAAATTATTCTAAGATGGAAGGTAAGGATTAAAAAAAAAAGAAGATAAAGTAGACTCCTACTAGGACTTCTCCTATCCTGAAGGATGGGAGATGATGCTGCTTTATAAGGACAAAAAGTAAGCTGTGACCAAGACTTTTCCTATATCAATTATACTCATTTCATAGGGTTTTGAGCTAGAAGGAACTTTATTTTATTTTATTTTTCAGGCAGCAAGGATATTTTTCAGCTTTATTTTTTTTCCTCATGAAAACATTTTTTAAAGAAACTCACATTATTCCTGACTCCTCCCAAATAATGTAAAATAATTGATTGTCAGAATGCCTGGAGCTCCACTCTGTACACAGAGGGATTTAAAGCCGTGTTTCCTTTTTCTAAAAAAAAATTAATTTATTAATTAAGAATATTTTTCCATGGTTACATGCTTCATGTTCTTTCCCTCCCCTCTTAGAAGGAACTTCATAGAGATCATCTAGTCATAGGAGAAGCAATACAGCAAGCATCAGAACAGACATTTGAGGCCGGGTCCTCTGACTCTGCCGCCAACACTCTTTGTCCCTACCTCCAGCCCCCTATTCTCTTTAGAGATGAGGAAACTGGGATTTGGCCAAGATTTGCACTAGTAAAGAGCAGAGTTGCCATCCCAACCAAGGATCTCTGGAGGCAGAGGCATCCTTCTTTTCACTGCCTCACTGACTTTTTGTTTTTCCCATCCTTTTCCCTTGTCATCACCCACTTTCTGCTTATCCCCCTGCTAGACAGAATGGTGCAGTGGGGTGAAAGCTGGACCAGACTGTCTGCCACTGACTCACTGGGTGACCTCAGGCAGATCACTTTCCATCCGTGGGCCTTAGTTTATCTGTAAAATTAGAGGCTGGACTAAATGGTCTTCAGAGGTCGGACCAGGGTCACCTAGCCAGGATGGGTCAGAGACAAGATTTAAGGTCTCCTTGACTCAGAGGCAAGCTCTTTGCTCACCACTTGGCAGTGCAAGGATTATTTCTTCTCTTTTAAAGTCTAGCCTAAGGGGCAGCTAAGTGGTATTGTAGCTAGAGAGCCAGGCTGGAGTCATGAAGATCTGAGGTCAAATCCAGCCTCAGACACTTACTAGCTGGGTGACCCTGGGTAAGTCATTTTGCTCTGTTTGTCTCAGTTTCCTCAATCTGTAAAATGAACTGGAGAAGGAAATGGTAAAGCACTCCAGTGTCTTTACAGGGTCACAAAATGACTGAATGATAGTCTAGAAACCCCTTCTGATTTGGACATTCCGTGAATCTAAAGGCTACCCTCTCCATTGAACTCAGAAACCAAGAGCCATTCCCTTCCCTACTTCTGCCACACACCAAAGTGAAATAACACAACAAAAACTTCCTGCTTTACCTCCTTTGAGTCCTATCTACTCACATCCCTGCTGGGTGACAGGAATTTTTGTGAGAAAATATTTAAAGTTAAGGTCATGATTGTCAAATATTCAATGAGTCCCTTGACAAGCCATGCCCCCTACCAGGGCTTCAGTCAGTAACCTAAAGAATGAGGAGATTGGACTAGGTAGCCATTAAAATCTTTCCCCACAAGCCCTCACATAACATTTGCTTTCAGTCTTCAAGCCTCTAGCAAAAAGCACAAGCAAAGAAAACATTTACAAGTCTAGTAAAAAGAAAAAAGTATAAGAAATTCATGCAGTTTTGGCACTTTGGGAAGGACCGATGGGGAAAAGAGTTAGAGTCAGGAGACCCTTTAGGCTCTCTTCAGCCCCCTACGTGCATCAAAGTTGTGTGCTGGCCCTAATGGGGACAGCCGTCAAGAAATTCAGTCCAATCCAACAAACATGTATTAGATCCTTCTGCTGAGGAAAGGGAAAGAGAATATTTCAAGTCCTTGTTTTTTGAAAGCAGAGGTCTTACCCAAAGCAAAGTTCTGAAAGCTTCATGAGACGGGGGATTGAAGAAGGGATCTTGGAGGCCATGGAGTTCATCCCCCTCATTTTATAGGTGAGAGAACTGGGGAACAAAAGGTTAAATGATTTACCCAGGGTCACATAGCTAGTAAGTACCCACGGCAGGATTTGAAGGCAAGTTTCCCCCACTCTAAGCCCAGTACTCTAGATGCTGTGTCACCTACCTACCCAGGAGGACTTGGTCTGTGTCTGATGATGTGGAGGCTGTAATGACAGAATAAAATAGCAGTTCAATTCTGCAAACATTCACTGAACACCTTCTATAGGCAGAGCATTGTGCTAAGCAATGGCAGGGGGATAATATTTCTGTCTGTCTGTCAATCCGTCTGTCTGTCTCTATCTTTCTGTCTCTTTCCCTCTGTCATATCTATTTGTCTCTCTCTTTTTCTCTCTCATCTCTCTCTCTAGTTCTCTCTCTCTACCTATTTCTTTCTATCTGCCTGTCTATCTTTCTCTCTATCATTATCTCTGTTTATCTCTCTACCTCTCTCTTTTTATCTATCTATCTATCTATCTATCTATCTATCTATCTATCTATCTATCTTTCCATCATATCGCTCTATCTCTACCTATCTCTCTATTTCTCTTTCTCTCTTTCATCTTTCTCTATCTTTCTCTACCTACCTCTCTTTCTACCTACCTACCTATCCATCCATCTATGTATGTATCTATCTGCCTGTATCTAATCTATCTATCTATCTATCTATCTATCTATCTATCTATCTATCTATCTATCTATCTATCATATCTCTATTTATCTCTCTACCTCTCTCTTTCTTTTTATCTATCTATATATTTATCTTTCTCTCTATCATATCTCTACTTGTCTATCTATTTCTCTTTCTCTTTTATCTCTCTACCTGTCTATCTCTCTCTTTCTCCCTACCTATCCATCTATCCATCCATCCATCTGTCTGTCCGTCCATCCATACATCCATTCATCCATCCATCCATCCATATCTCTCTCTCTCTCTCTCTCTCTCTCTCTCTCTCTCTCTCTCTCTCTCTCTCTCTCACTTACCTTTAGTCTTAGTAGCAATTCTAAGACAGAAAAGCATCTGAGGTCGGGTCCTCTGGACCCCAGACCTGGCTCTAGCTGTCCTGGGGAGGGGAAAGGGGTTGTGGAGAAATAATATTTAAATCAAACACAATGCCCTCCCTAGAAAAAGTTTATAGATTGAGTGTCCTTAAGGAAAGGAGAAAAGGGAAAGCTCACTTCCAGCTAGGGCAGATCCAGGTACATCAGGGAGAAAGGGAACCCCTTGCTGAAGGAAAAGAGATTTCCTTAACTGCTCGAGATAAGGAGGGAATGCATTCTGGGGCTGGGGGACAACCTCTTCTTCATGTGAGTGAATGAAAGGGACCCACTGCCCTTGCCTCTCATTCAAGGGAGAGCCATGCCCAGGCTGAAGATGCAGCGTTTGCTCCCTTCTCAGTCAGATTCATGGTCCTGGTCCTCAGCTTCTGTCTTCTTTGCCTCCAGGTGATGTCTTATATGAGCTGCTTCGGTATATTAAGACACAGAGGAGAGCCCTGGTCTGTGGACCCTTCTTCAGCTCGCCGTTCAGGCCTAGGATCCCTTTCCAGAAGCCTCTCCATCCTGTGGAAGGTGAGGCAGTCTTCTCATGTACTTTAAGAATTGTTTCTTTTATTAATAGAATTTATTTACAAGTGTCTCAGTCCCTCCCACCCCTCCCCACACCATAGAAGTCATCCTCTGGGAAACAGACACACACACATATACTCATATATATGCATACATACATGCATATGTATATATACCTATTCACACACATAGTACATATACACATACTTATACACATGTATATACACATATACACGCATGCATATAAAAGCACATACACACGTGAATAAATGATGTTTTTCATGTTTCTATCTTTCAGTCCTTTCTCTGGGGGCAACATTCACAATTTATTCAAGTAGGAAATCTGTAACCATTTGATGTTCTCTTGGTTCTCCTCATTTCACTGTTCATGTGGTTCTTTCCAAGCTTTTTTTTTAATCAGCCTGCTCATTGTTTCTTGTGGCACAGTAGTATTCCGCCACAATCCTATGCCACAATTTGTCCAGCCATTCCCCAGCGGAGGGGCATCCTCTCCATTTCCAGTGTTTCGCCACCCCCTAATGAGCTGCTATCCATATTTCGGAATATATAGGTTCTTTCATGTGCTTTTGTCACCAGCCAGAAAACCTTCCTCTCTTTATTTCCAAATCTCAGGGCAGCAGCGACCATGGGCAAAATTCGCCTGTGGGCAACTGTGTCCATTTGGGGAAGCCTCTTCCCTTCTCTGGAAAGCTGTATGGCCCCATGGATAAAGAGCTGGGCCTGGAATCAGGAAGACTCTACTTTTGAGTTCAAGTCTGGCTCCAGAATATTCCTTTCTGTGTGATCCTTAATGCAAGCCACTTAATCTCATTTGCCTTTGTTTTCTCATCTGTAAAATGAGCTGTTAAAGGAAATGGCAAACCACTCTGGTATCATTGCCAAGAAAACTCCAAAAGGGGTGATGAAGAGTCAGACAGGACAAAAAAGTGACTCAACAACCAACTTGCTCTTTCTGGGTTCCATTTTGTCCCCACCTGTAATAATAATAATAATAATAATAATAATAATAATAATAATTAGCATTGAAAACATAATCTATATCAAATCGCTTGCCTTCTTAAGGAGGGGGCAGGGGAGAGAAAGAATGTGGAACTTGAATTTTAAAAAAACAAATGTTAAAAATCATTTTTACATGGAACTTGAAAAAATGTACACATTTTTAGAAGAACCCCCCCCCCCCACAGCATTTCAATGGTGCTTTGAGGTTTACAAAGTGCTTCACATAGGTTACCTCATGAATCCTCCCAAGAATCTTGAAAGATAGATGCCATTTTTATCCTCATTCTTCAAATGAGGAAACTGAGGCTGAAAAAAAGGTTAAGTGATTTTCCCTGGGTTACACAAGTAGGCAAGGTATGAGACAGAATTCTAAGTCAAATATAATGCTGGATCATAGTTACCGTCTGTAAAACAGGGTGAGGGTTGGGGAGCTCAGTCAGGATGTGCTAGTAAAGATGTGTTTGCTTATCTTCCATCTTAGCATCAATACTGTGTGTTGGTGTCAAGACTCATCTTCCATCTCCAGGCCTGGCATTCTATCTACTACAAAATATAATTTTAATCTGATTCTTAACTGTATAACAATGTAAAATATAAATATATTAAATTAATTTAAATATATTTTATAGATGAGGAAACTGAGGCCCAGAGATTTAATGACTTGCCCATTATTACATAGAGTTGGAATCTGAACCCATATCTTCTGACTCTGAAACCCAGAACACTTTCCACTCTTCCACATAGGCATAGTAGGCACCCCACCAAAAAATAAGTATCAGTTAGATTGGATTGCAGATAGAAGCCAATGCTTGACAGGACTTTGGTTACACATGCCCCACTGATCCCTCCAGAAAGCATGGCAAGACATTGAATTCCGAAGAAAAGTTCTAAGGTTTGGGTGAGAAAACCAATAGTTTCACATTTTCTTGCAGGGACAAATAGCCCTTTACCACCTACCTCTCAAGGAGCTGTGACACACCTTCAGGACGAGGAGTCCAGCAATACCTTTGGCCAGCTGCATCCTACCTCTCTGCCACAAGGGACTTTCTTCAGGGAAGAGCCACTCAATCTCTCCCACCCATCAGATGTCACCTATAGGGCAGAAATCATTTCTTCCTTTCACAGAACAAAGCAAACCCCCAATGATGGAAAACTTGCAGGTGAGTGGAAGGGTACTCTGATCTCCATATAAAGGGAGAATGTCAATGTCTGACACATGTGTTTACAGGGGAAATTTTTAAAATTTGAGTCCATTTGTTAATAATTTTTAAAATTTGAGTCCATTTGTTAATAATTTTTAAAATTTGAGTTCATTTGTTAATAATTTTTAAAATTTGAGTTCACTTGTCAATAATTTTTAAAATTTGAGTTCATTTGTCAATAATTTTTAAAATTTGAGCCCATTTGTTAATAATTTTTAAAATTTGAGTTCATTTGTTAATAATTTTTTTTAAAATTTGTGTCTGTTAATAAATTTTACCTATTCAGTAATTTAAAATTTTAATTACATAAAAAAGAAGAGTAATTACTTTTGTGAAAGGAGGTTTCTCCAGTTCATTTAATATTACTTATTTAGCCCCAAGCATGGCAGGCAAGGAGCTCAAGCTAATTAATTAAATTAGAGCAGTATTATGGTTTTATCAAAGATTTTAAAAAATCCAACATGCTCCTACATTTCTCTAGAAGGCAGGTAGAAATGAAAAAAGATTGGGGGCAGGGAGGTGGTTCAGTGAAGAGACAGCCAGACCTAGAAATGGGTGGACTTGAGTTCAAATCTGGCCTCAGACTCTTCCCAGCTGTGTGATCCTGGGCAAGTTACTTCACCTCCATTGCCTAGCCCTTACCACTCTTCTGTCTTGGAACCAATACTTAGAAGTGATTTTAAGACAGAAAGTAAGGAGTTAAAAAATAATAAAAACAAATGATTGCTCCATAACCCCTTCCCCATTACTCCTGCTTCAATTTTACTTGGAAAAACCGTTTCTAGGCAGTGTGCTTCCACCCTATGTGTGTTGTACTCTGATCCACTCCAGACTGCCGCTTACTATGGGATTACGTGTACCAATTGCTCTCTGACAGCAAGTATGAGCCCTACATCAAGTGGGAGGACAAGGACTCCAAGGTCTTCCGAGTGGTTGATCCAAATGGACTTGCCAGGCTCTGGGGAAATCACAAGGTAGGCTGGGGCTCTGGGGCTACAAGATGACCTGCAAGTTTCCCTTTGGGGTTTGGCAGCTGCAGTGAAAAGGGAAAGATAACCCCATCCAGCAGGTCCATGGAGTAAATATTTGTTGGAACAAATTGAATCACTGGAATGTTTGAGCCTTTAGAGCTCCTTCAGACTGTACTTTGTGTGAAGCCTTTTATTCCATTTCATAATTAGGAATACTGAGGCATAGATGCTGAGCTCTTTTATAAATTGGGAGAATCAATGGAACCCAAAATTTGTTTTTCCCACTTACTGTTGTTATATACCAAGCTAGGGGGCTCAGTGGATAGAGCTCTAGGTCTGGAGTCAAGAAGACCTGAGTTCAGATTCACCCTCAGACACTTCCTAGCTGTATGACTTTGGACACATGGCTTCACCTTGTTTGCCTCAGTTTCCACACTTGTAAAATGAGCTGGAGAAGGAATGGCAAACCACTCCAAGAAAACCCCATAAACAGGATGGTCCACGGAGTCATGAAGAATTGGACAGGACTGAACAACAACTTATTATTATTTTATTAGACCTAACATTTCATTGGTGTGAGGAGTTCTTAGTGAAGGATTCCTTCTACCACTGTAGGTTGGTATCCATTTTGCAACTTAAAATCTTTAAGATTTCTTGGGACACTCACTGACAAGATAAATAACTTATCCAGGGACATATGGTCAGAATATTCATTTAACTTTCTGCTCACTCTGGGAAAATCGCCTAGCCTAAAGCCACTTAATCTTGTCCTTTATGGATTCTTCTTTCCAGGGAACAAAGGTGAATGCAAACATAAATATGGCATCAATTGGCATCAACCAACATAAGCAAAGAGATTCCTTCCTTTAGACCAGTGACTGTGAACCTCTTAGAGACTGTGCCCTACCCTTTGTCCCACCCAGAGGTCATGTGCTGTGCTCCACCTCCCACCAGTGCTGGACATGCCCCACCCTTACCACACCCAGGGAAGGGAGAAAGCATTCCTATTGGCCTGCTGGGCAAAGGGGTGGGTGAAGTAAGGAATAGCCTCAGCCTGGGTGGAGAGGGGGAAGGGAGTAAGAGCTCTCATTGGGCTGCTGGGCAGAGGGGTGGGGATGTGAAAAAAATGTCTTCAGGAATGGTGGAGAGGGGGAAGGGAGCAACTCAGGGAGGCTTGGCAGCCAGGCTTGGCACAAGTACATACATACAATAAAGTCACACTTCTTCGCTGTCGCCTTCCCCTGGAGGCGCTTTGGCTGCCGATGTATTCCATAAAGTTCAAAATGATAAAAAACCAAGAAATCAGTCGCAAGTGCATAGTAACCCGGTAATAGTGTCTCTTCCTTCTGCCTTTCTAGTAATGAACTCTAGGGGAGGGTGGCTGCATGTCCACAGAAAGTACTCTGTGCCATTTTTGGCATGTGCATCATAGGTTCACCATCACTGCTTTAGATCATCTCCCCCACTTTTTTTTTAATCCTTTGCCTTCTATACTTTGTTTTATATATACATATATATATATATATAAATATATATATATATATATAAATATACATATATATATATATATAAATATACATATATATATATATATATATATATGATGGCATTGTTCTGTGTGAGTCCTTGAGGATTGCCTGGGATCCCTGTACTGCTAAGAATAGCTAAGCCAGACAGGTTTATGTTGAGGGAGGAGAGACAGGACTAGAACTCGGGTCTCATGACTCCCTATGCTTCCCATCACATCCCACTTTTATCTCTTACTCCATCTCAACCACATGCATTTTTCAGCCTCTCAGTGAGTAATTTAAAAAGGAAATGAAACTCTCCCTCTCTTCCCTTGTTCCCCCCCCCCTCCCAAAAGACTGCTCTTAATGCAAGCAGAGAGGACTAGGCAGCAACTTCTCCAGCAGCACTAATAACTGGGCCCTTCAAGGTTTAGAATGGTTTGCTAGCACCAGGTCCTGTCAGTCACAATGTGCCTGCTTCCTCTTCCAGAACCGGGCCAACATGACCTACGAAAAGATGTCCAGGGCTCTTCGGCACTACTACAAACTGAATATTATCAAAAAGGAGCCAGGACAGAAACTTTTGTTCAGGTGAGAACAGCTCAGATGCTCTGGTCAAATGAGGAAAGTCTCTGTGTTGGCATTTCTCTCTGACTTGGGCAGGCGAGCCCCTCATTAAAAAAAAAAAAGATATTTTATTTTGCCAATTATGTGTAATAACAATTTTCCACCTAAGTTTTCTGAAGTTATAAGGTCCAAACTGTTGCCATTCCCTTCCCCCTCTTGGAGATGATAAGCCATTTAATCTGGGTTATACATATATTATCATGCAAAACCCATTTCCATATTGTTCATTATCATAAGAGAATAATCATATAAGTATATACATAAAATTATAAAGATCATATAAAGAACAAAACCTCAAAATAAAAACCCAAATAAACGAAAGTGAAAAATAGCATCCTTTTATCTGCAACCCAATTCCAACAATTCTTTTTCTGGAGGTGGAGAGCATTCTTTGTCCTAAGTCCCTGAGAATTGTTCTGGATCATTGCATCGCTGTTAGTAGTAAAGTCCATCACATTGGATTGTTCCACAATGTTTCACTTTCTGTGTACCATGTTCTCCTGGTTCTGCTCATTTCACTCTGCATCATTCATGGAGATCTTCCCAGCTCTTTCTAAACTCATCCTGTTTGTCATTACTTTCAGCACAATCATATATATATATACAGTTTGTTCAGCCATTCCCCAATGGATAGACATCCTCTCAATTTCCAGTTCTTTGCTGCCACCAAAAGAGCAGCTGTAAATAATTTGGTACAAGCAGGTCCTTTCCCCTCCTCTTTTTAAAAAATCTCTTTGCAATACAGATTTAGTAGTAGAATTACTGGATCAAAGGATGTGCATGCATAATTTTATAGCCCTTTGGGGCCCCTCATATTTCCTCTGGCTTTTTTGAATTCCAGGTTCCTGAAAACTCCTGATGAGATCGTTAAGGACAAAATCAGCAAGTTGGAGCAGCTGGAGCAGCAGGATCAGGAAGGACTGGATTTTAAGGAGGAGATGCTAGAAGTCTCCCCCTAAGAAAGGCAGAGATGATAAAGGAGAGTTTTTCACCTGAGGAGAAGGAAGAAGAAGCAGCCCACTTGCCCTTTGCTCCAAGGCTTAGAGAAGTCAGAGATTCTTGATGAAGGGCAAAAATGTGGAAGGAAGCATCCTTCAAGTGCTCTTCCAAGGATTCAAATCTGGGACTCAAATCTGTGCTTCTGTCAAGGGCACCCCACAGCCACAGGATGCCAGAAGCCAAGATGGATAGTACTCTTGCCCCTACAGACCCTTTCCTTAAATGTCCCTTTGGAGAACTGTAGAGGACTGGGTCTCTTTCTTCAGATACACGATCACTAGATACAACCCCCTCAATTTCATTTATTTCCTTCCTTCAACACAAACATTTTTATTAGATAATGAGATTATTTATATGGTAATTTTGCTTTAAGGTTTGCAAGGTACTCTCACCTCTGTTATTTCATTTGGGATTTCTCACAACAACCCTAGGAATTAGATGCTATTATTATACTCATTTCCAGATGGGGAAACTGAGATTGAAAGAGGTTAAAAGCCATGCTCAGGGTCACGCGGCTAAGATATGACTGAGGCAATAATTATCATTACTGCTAAGTCATGGTCCATAGGAAGGTCTGTTATACAGAAAGGAGGCTAGATGTTGGGAATTCGAATCCTGACTTTGTGACTTCCTGCCTGTATGAGCTCAGGTAAGTCACTTGACCCCTCATGGTCTCAGTTTTCCTCATCTGGGTGAGAAAAGGATTGGATTAGTTGATTCCCGAGTTCTCTTCCATCTCTAAATTGGATTCTTGCCACTAACAAGTTAGTGGTTTAATAGACAGATAAAAGGGGCTACTAGGTGGTGCCCTGATTAGAGCACTAGTCTGGAGTCAGGACAACTCTTTCATCTTGAGTTCAAATCTCACCTCAGACTCTTTCTAGCTGTGTTCCCCTGAGCAAGTCACTTCACCCTATTTGCTTCAGTTTCCTCATCTGTAGAATAAGTTGGAAAAGGAAATGGCAAACCATTCCAATATCTCTGTTAAGAAAATCTCAGAATGGGGTCACAAAGAGTTGGCTAGGACTGAAATGACTAAACAATAAGATGGATAAAGAGATACATACACAGGTAATGAAATCATAAGGGTACTTAAAAAAAGCCTTACTTTCTGTCTTAGAATTGATACTGTGTATTGGTTCCAAGGCAGAAGGGTGGTAACAGCCAGGCAATGTGGGTTAAGTGACATAGCCAGGAAGTGTCTGAGGTCAAATCTGAACCCAGGACTTCCATCTCTAGCCCTGGCTCTCTATCCACTGAGCTACCCAGTTGTCCTTACAAAGGTACTTCTGAGATCCCTTCCAGTTTGGAGAGTTTGTGATTGGGCAAAGGTAGAGAGAATATGGACACTGAAAAGAGAAGGGCAAGAGGATACCAGAAGCCAGGTACCAGGATGGTGAGAAGGGAAGAGAAAGAGAAAAACAAAGAAAGGGGGGGGGGAGTTGGAAAGGAAAAAAAATGGAAAAGGAGACTGGACAGAGACATAAAGGGAGCCCAAGTGGTGGGAGTGAGGGTGAGGAGAAAGGTCATATTTATCCAGGCTAATTAATCAATACCCATATGGAAAAAAACCTTGTGTTCCCAGCAAAGAGGATGCATAGTCAGTCAATCAGCATTTATTAAGTGCCTCCGATAAGCCAGGAGCTCTGCTAAACACTGAAGATTCAAAGAAAAAGCAAAAGATGGTGGCTGCTCTTGGGGACAAAGATGAGTCAGGGTGGTCCTCACCCTCCCTCTAGTGTACAGCACATGTGCGATGTACCCAGGAGAGAAGGCAATGGATGCTACCGGGTATCCCAGGCTGCAGCAGGGGTAGCAAATGTTGTGGCGTCAATACATCTCAGTTGTTCAGATTACAAGGAGCCAATGTGGCCTCGTCAGGAACTGTCGTGACAACCTGACCTTATTTCCCAAATTTTTTAGCGGGGATTTGTCGTTGCTGAATCTTTTCAGTTCTGACTCTTCCTGAGCCCCTTTTGGGACTTTCTTGGCAAAGATACTGGAGTGTTTTGCCATTTCCTTCTCCAGCTCATTTGACAGATGAGGAAACTGAGGCAAACTGGGTTTAGTGACTTGCCCAGGGTCTCACAGCTAGTAAAAGTGATGGAGGCCAGATTTGAACTCAGGAAGAGGAGTCTTTCTGATCCCAAGCCCAGCGTTCTATCCACTATACCACTTAACTGCCTCTTCATATCCATCCTTGGTCTCTAATATACTTGCTTCCTGTATGACTTTGAGCCTTTTCCTCTCTGGGGCTCATTTTCTTCATCTGTAAAGGGTCTAAATTCCAGTTCTAAATCGATGATCTTTTAGATTCAAAGAGATTACAATCAGCTTTATTTAACAATGTAAGTTTTATATAACACTTTTCTCACAAGGATCCCATTTAGTATTTAAAGATTCCTGGGAAGGGGAGGAAATACCAATACGGACCTGTGAGTTCGTCTCTGCGGGCAACTCCATTAACTCTAATAATGGGAGTCATCTGCCTCCGAGAAGGGGATCAAAGGACTGTCTGAGGTCCTGTAAGATGAAGTGCCCAGAATGACACAGCCATTGGCGTGTGGGTCTTCTCCAAGTCCAAGGCCAGCTCTCTTGCTGACTCTCAGTGCACGTAGTATTTAGTTGTATTTTACAGATGAGGAAACCACGGAGTCCCAAAGCTAGTAAGTGTCAGGGTTAGAATTCAGGGAATCAAGAATTTTAGTGGAAGAAGAGACCTCCAAGGCCATCTAGTCCAAACCTAAACCCAAGGAGGAAAGCTTCTCTATAACACAACTGACAAGTGAGTCTTCTCTTCTCCACACAAAACATTGCTGGTGCCCTGAGCAGATGCTCCTATCACATGGCCTTAGGTCCTTCACCATCCTGGTTGGCTTCTCTGGACACCTTCTAGCTGGTCCACATCTTTCTTTTTCTTTTCTTTAAAAAAACAAAACAAAACTCTTACCGAGGGCAGCTGGATAGCTTTGTGGATTGAGAGTCAGGCTTAAAGATAGGAGGTCCTAGGCTCAAATCTGGCCTCAGACACTTCCCAGCTGTGTGACCCTGGGCAAGTCACTTAACCCCCATTGCCTAGCCCTTACCACTCTTCTGCCTTGGAACCAATACAAAGTATTGATTCCAAGATGGAAGGCAAGGGTTTAAAAACAAAACAACAACAACAAAAAACTCTTATCTTCCATCTTAGAACTGATATTAAAGAAAAAAAGAGGGGTAAGGGCTAGGCAATGGGGGTTAAGTGACTTGCCCTGAGTCACATAGCTAGAAAGTATCTGAGGACAGATTTGAACCTAAGACCTCCCATTTCCAGGTTTGGCTCTCTATCCAGTGAGCCATCCATCTGCCTTTTTTTTTTTTTGGTCCACATCACTCTTAAATTGTGGCACTTAGAACTGAAGACAATGTCCCAGATACAGTTTGTTGAGGGCAGAATATGAAAGAATGATCAACTCCTTTATGGAGGACAGAAGAGCAATAAGGGCTAGATTTTTTAAATTAATTATTATTTATATATAATTAATATATTTATATGTATATATATATATAATTAAGTGACTTGCCCAGGATCACACAGCTGGGAAGTGTCTGATACTGGATTAGAACTCGGATCTCCCTGATTATCTAATGCATCACCTATTTGCCCCTTGGATGAGAGAAACAACATGTAAACAAACGATTTTAACTACTATCTAATCATACCTCCCCTACCCAGAACTTTGGAAGTGATTTTTTGAGCCCAAGTGTAGGACTTTGCTTTTCCCTATATTGGGTTCAGATCTTTTGGGACTCTGATCCTATCCTCCAGTGTGTTAGCTTTCCCCCACAACTTTGTGGCATCTGAATTCCATGAACACGCCATACCTACTTTTATCCAAGTCATAGCATAGGGTGCTTTAAAGCCAACAAAGTAATTTATAAATGTCATCTCATTTCATCCTCAAGACAACCCTGGAAGGTAAGTGCCATTTATTATCCTCATATTTCAAATGGAGAAACTGAGGCAAACAGAAGTTAAGTGATTTGCCCAGAGTCATGCAGTTGTGTCTGAGGCTGGATTTGAACTCGGGTTTTTCTTCCACCTGATTTTTTTGTCATTGACAATGTAAATGTAAAATATCAAAGGGCACAGTGCAGCTCCTTTGGCCACTTCTCTAAAAACCTCCTGCCAAGGCAACATTAAAGCATTAATTCTTTCCATCCAACCAGTTCTAAATCTTTCAAATTTTTATTATTTCTAGTATGCATGTCTCCACCATTCCCACAAGAAGAGTATGAGATGAATGGAATGCCTGAATCAAGTCTAATAAAACTTTAACGTTAGCATCCCTTCTCTCTACAGTTTATGCCTTTTGATAAAGGAGATAAAGGTAGTCTGGTGTGATCTCTTCTTGTTATTACTATTATCTAATGAACTAGATATTCATTAACCATCTCTTTTCTTAAACCTTTACCTCTTGTCTTAGAATAAACACTGTGTATTAGTTCTAAGGCAGAAGAGCAGTAAGGGCTAGGCAATGGTGGTTAAGTGACTTGCCCAGGGTCACACAGCTGGAAGTGTCTGAGGCCAGATTCGAACCCAGGATCTTCCATTTCTAACTCTGAGTCTCTGTCCACTGGGCCACCCAGCTGCCCCCATTAACCATCTCTTTACTAATTTATTATTGAATTTCTCCCAGAAACTGAAGTCAAGCTCTTTGGCATATAATTTACACACTCTTCACCTCCCTTTATTTGAAAATTGGGATGATATTTGTCCTCCTCCTGTCTTGGGCTATGTCTCCCTTTCCCTGTGGTCCCAAGAAATCCTTTGACGCTGTGTCTTCAATGCTATCTTGTGAATTTGCTTCCAGGAGTAAACAAGGCAGACTTGTGTGTTAATTTTGCTACTGGGAGGAAATCTTTTTTTTAACTCTTTCCTTCTGTCTTAAAATTAACACCAAGTATTAGTTCCAACAGAAAAAAAGTGGCAGGGGTTGGGCAATTGGGGTTAAGTGACTTGCACAGGATCACACAGCTAGGAAGTGCCTGAGGTCAAATTTGAATCCAGGACCTCCCATCTTGAAGCTACCTAGCTGCTCCTTCAATATACATTATTTCAACCTTTACCTTCTGTCTTAGAATTAATAATAAATATTGTTTCTAAGACAGAAGAGCTTTAAGGGCTAGACAATGAAGGATAAGTGACTTGCCCAGGGTCACACAGCTAGGAAGTATCTGAAGTCAAATTTCAATCCAGAACCTCCTGTCTCCAGGTCTGACTTTCTATCCTCTGAGCCACCCAGCTGCCCTGGAAAAATACTTTTTGATGACTAATATTGTTTGAAAAATAACTTGTGTATGTCTACCTCCAGAAAAAAAAAACTAAGAACAGAAAAAAGACAATTTAATATATATATATACACATATATATTTGGTCAAATGATGTCTTCTCTAGTGCACAGAGGGAAGAGTGGTAGTGGGATGCCTGGGAACGTTAGTGTAACAACAACAAAATTTTTTTAAAAAAGCAATGAAAGGGGGAAGTCAGGTGGAGAATTTTTGTACCATGGACACAAAATATTTATGAGAGCTCATTTTGTAGTGGCAAAGAACTGCAAATCAAAGAATTGCTTAAACCAGGGAATGTTTGAACAAATTATGGTCTCTGAATGAATGTTTGAATATACTATTGTGCCTTTAGAAATGAGGAAAGAGGGTGACTCAGTGGATAGAGTGTCAGGCCTGGAGATGGGAGGTCCTGGGTTCAAATATGGCCTCTGACACTTCCTAGCTATGTGACCCTGGGCAAGTCACTTAATCCTCATTGCCTAGCCCTTACCACTCTTCAACCTTGGAACCAATACTTAGTCTCAATTCTAAGACAGAAGGTTGAAATAAAAAAAAAAAAGAAATTAAAAGGGTGGTTTTAGAGAACCCCAGGAAAACTTGTATAAACTGATGCAGAGTAAAGGGAGCAGAACCAAGAGAATGTCTACAAAGAAGAAAGAAAATCAGAATTTATTAAGTACCTGCTATATGTCAAATGTTTTACAAATATTATTACATTTGATCCTCACAACAACATTGGGAGGCAAATATTAAGATTATCACCATTTTATTTGAGGAAATCTAAGCAGAGGTTGTGACTTGCTTGGGATCATGTAGCTGATAAGTGACTGAGGCAGGATTTGGACTCCGGTCTTCTTGACTCAGCTCAGCTTTCTATCCCCAAATTTCCAACTATAATAACAATATTATTAAGACAAAAAGCTTTAAAAGAACTAGGTGGTAGGCAGAGTGCATAGGGGGCTGGACTTGAAGTCAAATAAACCTGAGAGGGCAGCTGGATGGCTTAGTGGATTGGGAGCCAGACCTAGAGATGGGAGATCCTGGGTTCAAATCTGACATCAGACACTTCCTATTGATGTAACCCTGGACAAGTCACTTAACTCCCATTGCCTAGCCCTTACCCCTCTTCTGCCTGAGAAGATGTAGGATTTAAATTAATGTCCAACACTCCAAGTGTTATATTTTATAAAGTTTCTTAATAATCATTAGAAGTAAAGGAATAAAAAGGTAATTATATAACAAATCAGAACCACATGACTGAATTTTTCTTGCATCCATAGCTGCCACCAGAAGGAGAGAAGAGAGCAAGAGGTGGAACTGCCTAAAATTTATATTCTGCGTATGTCAGCACAAAATGACAGGAGGAGAGTGGGGTGCTGGGAATTGTAGTTTTTAGGGAACAGATTTTAATTACACAATCTCCCTGTGATCCTTTGGGAGACTAGTCTCCCCAATGGATCATTTAAACACAGCTATCTTATACTTCTAAGATCTTCAACTAGAGGTATATGCAATATTGCACTTTTAAGAGGAAATTACAATAATTTTGGGGCAAAAGGGAAATTAAAAAGAAAGAGAACAAAACTAATGACCACTAGGCACATTGACAAAAAGTCAATTAGGGGGCAGTCTCCTTTGGCAAAAGAGTGTATGTCCAAAATAAATGCATTCAACCTCCCACAGTTCAATTTCACTACATTCCAAAGTTCATTCTGGATCTTTTGGTGCAGTGTGTGGCTGCTGCAGGCATCTTCATGGTGCCTTCTCCAAATAGTTCACTTTCTGGATTTGGGAAGGTAGCAAGTTTCTTATCCAAAATTATTCTCAAACAAGAAAATTTTTTATAAATCTAGAATTATATGACAATTATACAATTCTCTCCCCCCCCCCAAGAGGATGTTGACAAACACATGGATCATTCAGGGAGTTAGCAATTGATAAATTAAGCAAGGGCTCCAGCCACATGGCCTCTTCCTCCAAGATGGGGGAGGGGGCCTCTTTGGATGCCAGACTCTCCAGGAGTCATTAAAGGAGTTAGCCTTTTCACTCATCACATGGTAGGAAGATCCAAGAGCAGTCTGAGGTCCTAAGCCAGAGCTCCTCCAAAGCCACGTTCAAAGGAGAAAGCACTAGTCATAGGAAGTTGTAACTACTTTTAAAGACCCTTTTTTGCATTACTTCCTGTGCCTTCCTTCCATTTTATGTGGACCAATCTCAGTTTTGGAATTTTCTTAGGGCTGCCCAGGGGGCAGTCAGTCATTTCTGAGTTGTCACCCAGTTTAGCTCATGAGTTGTGGACTGTGAAGATTGGATTTGGCTATCTCCTGATTGTAACAATGAAGATACTTAGCTCTTTCTTTATTGTGAAGATAAAATTGTAATCTCCTGATTGTAACAATGAAGGCACTTAGTGCTTCCTTTATAGTGAAGCTAGAATTGTAAGTTACAATCTATTTTTAGATTTTTAACTACAAAAAGGTGTTAAGTAACTACAAAAGGTGAACTTAACAAAAGAGTAACCCAAAAAGATATAATTTAACCAGAGAAGGTGAGAACTAAAGAATGGGCAGTCCTGGAGAAAAGCATCTGCTGTGATTGATAGACGTGAACATTTAGAGGAGGTGACAAGAGAAAAAGGTCTTTAAATTGAGGGGGGGGGAGGGAAGACTGATTGAGACGGTCAGTAACCTGGGCTTTGGGAGAAGGATCAGTCACTTGGAGCTGAAGGGAAGACAGAGATTTGGAGATTCGGACATTCAGGCACTGACTGGGTGGAGTGACCAGAAGGTAGACACCCAGACTTCTTTTAGACTGTTACCATTGGTGAGTGAAAAGCTGACTTAGTGACCCTGCCTTTCTGGAGGTGTGAAGCCTCCAGGTAAGGCCCATCTTCTTGAGATTCTCTTCCCCTGACTGGAACTTGGAAATTCTAACTGGTATCAGAAGAAACCAGAGTTTTTTTTTTTTCTCTCTCTTTCATTCCTTAATATCTTCCTTCTATTGTAAATATTATAAGTAAACCACAATAAATTCCATTTACTTTAGTAATTCATTTTGGGATTTAGAAATTAAATCACTGGTGACCACATAATTAATATATTTTAGTGTCCAACCACAATTAATTATAATAGGACCTTCCCTCACTTAAGGAAATGTGGGGGGGGGGGTGTATACACTTCTGGTGATTAAAGTCTAAAAGTGGGCAGGGGAGAGTTAATTCCATCTTCACAAAGCTAAGGATTTACAAAAAAGACAGACCTGAATTTAAATTCTGCCTCAGACACTTACTAGCTTTGTGACCTCAAGCAAGTCACTTACCCCAATTTGTTCCAATTTCCTTATCTGTGAAATATGGGCAGTAATAACATCTACTTCCTGAGATTGTTGGAAGGATAAGTTTAAATAACACACATAAAACACTATGCAAGTTTATTTAAACTTTTTTACTTAAATAAAAAAAATAAAAACCACTTAAAGTGCTATATAAATGTTAGCTATTGAAGAAACTCAGAGATTAAGAACAGCAAGTGTTAATGGGAATTGAGTGACTCACACTGACTCTATCTTGTGACTCAATTCTGGAACTAGTTCAGTTCCCTTTCAATTTCCCAAAGATGGGTCCTGTGAGAAAACTATTCAATTGTGGGAATTATGAGAGAACTTTGTTGCATTGTTTGACCCTAACCCCGAGTGGCTGGAAAACTGCCCATCTCTGCCGATTGCTTAGAAACCCTTCACTGGTAATGCTGACCAGAAATCCAGTCAGAGCCAATGATCAATGCAAGGAGATTTCTCACAATTACTCCTAACTTGGAAAGTCCCTAATCTTTCCTCCAATTAGAAATCAGATTACTTAGTTTTGTTTCTTTGTCAATTGTTCTCTTTTAATTATTTGGTCTTATTCAATTAATTGTTTTTATGCATAAAAGCCTTTCTCCCCCTGTCCACTGCCAAAGCTGAGGGGAACCTGGTTCTGATTTGTTAGTCCATTGGCATACAATGCTTAATAAACTGATATGCTCAGAAGTTCGAATCATTGTTTCCTCAGACATTTCATCTTTCACCTGACATACTTAACAACTATTATTAAATCAGCAAATCAAGCCAATCAACATTTATTAAGTGTTTGCTATGTGCCAGACGCTGTGCTTAGCCCTGGAAATACAAATACAAGCAGAAAGAAAGTCTTTGCCCTCAAGAAGTATACATTCTGTTATCCACATCTAGAGAAAGAACTGTGGGAGTAGAAATTCTGAAGAAAGGGGGGAGGGAAGAGGGAAGGGAAACAACATGAATCATGTTACCCTGGAAAAAAATTTAAATAAATTAAAAATAAAATAAATTCTAATTCTAATGAGAAAAGACTGTACATAATAGAGAGCAAAAAGGGGGAGAAAGGAATGGAGGCACCTGGTCTGGGAAGCATTATAGAGAAAGTCTTGAGGAGGCAGGAGTAGAACTATGGAGACATGGTTGGCATGGGTCTCCTTAAAATGGAGGTTTTGAGAGGAAAGAGGGGATCAAGGGAAGAGACTAATGGGACTAAGGCTACTGTGAACATGAGAAGTGGGTCAGGGGTGGAGTGAGTTTCCAGGGAGAAGAGGTTCCTATGGCATGAGAGAGAAGGCAGACTGGAGAGGAATATTATCAGTGCAATGACACACCACAATTTCAGAGAAGTGTGTTGTGTTTTCCCATCTTCAGACAAAGAGGGGATGGGCTCAAGATCCAGAATGAAACATAACCATTTTGGATATGGCCAATGAAGACATTAATTATCCCTCACTGTACATATTTGTAGAAAGTTTTGTTTTGTTTTTCAATTGGGTGGAACAAGTAGAGAGGACATATGCTTAATTGGGGAGAAGGTAAAATAAAATAAAGTTATATTTTTAAAACACTCTTTGAAAAGGAAAGGACCTATTTTGTACAAAAATATTTAAAGCTGTGCTTTTTGTGGCACAAAGAAAGAATTGGAAATTAAAGGGACATCCCTCAATAGGGGAATGGCTAAACAAGCTATGGTATCTGTTGGTGATGGAATACTATTGTGCCCAAAGGAATAATGAACTGGAGGAATTCCATGTAAACTGGAACAACCTCCAGGGATTGATGCAGAGTAAAAGGAGCAGAACCAGGAGAACATTGTACATAGAGACTGATACACTGTGGTACAATCAAATGTAATGGACTTCTCTACTAGCAGCAATGCAATGATCCAGGACAATTCAGAGGGACTTATGAGAAAGAACACTATCCACATCCAAAGAAAGAACTGTTGGAGTAGAAATGCAAATGAAAACCTTTAAACACTCTTTGAACAGACTACTCAATGGACAGCATGATTCTGGAGAAAGTTGCACTAGGTTTGGAATCAAAGGACCAGAATTTAAATCCTACTGTCGTCACTCTTGACCTACAAGATCTTAGACAAGTTACCTAATCTCTCTGGGGCCTCGGTTTCCTGATCTGTAAATTACAATTGGACTAGATGGTCTCTAAGGTCCCTTTTAGCTCTTCTAACCCTTTCAATGATTTTTACAAGTCTGGACTTCCTGCCCAGGAAGGAAAAGCAGCATTTTAATTTAGTTTTACAATTCTTGGATTCAGATTATTTTTTTCTTCACATAAACAGGAAAAGGCAGTATTTTAATTTAATTTTAAAATCTTTGGATTCAGATTATTTTTTTTCTTCACATAAGGAGGAAATCACCCATGTTATCTCTTCTCAAAAGTAGATCAGGAAATCCCCACAGCCTCTGAACCCAGGGTTGCTGGTTGATGAGTCATTATAAGGGAGAAGTTGTTAAACAAAGTACCCTGGACTCCAGGCTTCCAAACATGGATGGTACTTGTTTGGGGATCTCCTGGCAAAGTCCAGAGGAAATTTTTGTTTCTACCTCAAACATCAAACCTGAAACCAGAGGCAAAAACCGAAGAGCACCTCTGGTACCTTTGGGGACTCCATGCGCTGTCCAGGACTCTATCTCTAATGGGGACACCTAGGGATAGATATCCAAGAGTCTGAAGACAACTTCAACCAGGTTAACAGGCTCCAGGGATTTTCACCTCATCATCCTGAATGCAGACTTTCCATCTTATATGTCTTTAGTTTCCTTCTGGTTATTAATAGGACTCTAATCATAATTACTAGGGACAGCTATGTGGTGGAGTACCAGACCTACAGTCAGGAAGACTCATCGTCCTGAGTTCAAATCTGCTTTATGACCCTGGGTTAGTCACTTTACCCTGTTTGCCTCAGTTTCCTCATCTGTAAAATGATCTAGGGATGGAAAAGGCAAACCATTCCAGTATCTTTGCCAAGAAAACCCTAGCTGAGGTCAGGAGGAGTCAGATACAACTGAACAACACCAATGAATAATAATAATAAAATAATTCTGCCTCAGTTTCTTTCTCTATTAAATAAGAATAATAATAGCTCCTATTTCCCAGGATGATTGTGAGAACAAAATGAATTGTAAACATTGTAAAGCGTTTTCCAAATCTCAAAGCTTTCTATAAATGCCCCCTAGCATCATAACTGCCATTGGTAAGACTTTAAAAAAATACATTTTATTGACTTCTTGTTTTTGTTTCACTTCCATTTCCCAGAGATACATCCCCTTATAATAACTGTGCTGCAAGGGAGTTGGGATGAAAAGGGTCATTCCACCCAGAGAGCTTTGCCAGACTTTATTGCTACTCTCAAGAGAATAGCCACTAGCAGGAAGAGTCTGAGTGTGGCCTCCATGCCAAGGCCCACAGTAGGGGCATTGGCCACCTGGTCTCTCCTTTGAGACAAAGAGCCAGTGTGATACCAATGGGAGACGACCCTTTTGTCTAAAGGACCAGAAAAGTGAGAGTATTTTCTAAATTTCCTAACAAGGAGAGAATTAGAATAGAGAAGTAGGAAACTTGATCTTACCAGTGCCATGCCAGTGAGAGGCCAAAATGGGGGTGGAAGCTTGGTCAGTACCTGTCAAACCAGTTTTCAGTGATCAACAAACAATAAAGAAAAAAAAAAGAGGAAGAGAGAGAGACTAGCCACCATATCAAAGAAATAAGACACAAAAGACACACAACGTTCCACACCCCTTGTGAGTGTGGGGGAAAATGCCTTCTCTTTGGTGGATCTTCTTTTTGCCAAGCCTGCCTGTTGTAGGTCCCTGATACTCAGTTTTGAGGTTGTTATATTTTCCCTTTATGTGGTTTTAGTCATTGTGCTTATTATTTTCCTGGTTCTGCTGATGTCACTTTTTTCTCCTTTCATTATAAAACCTTTTTTTTTTTTAAGACTCTTCCCTTCCCTCTTAGAATCAATACTGTGTATTGGTTCCAAGGCAGAAGAGCAATAAGGGCTAGGTAATGGGAGTTAAATGACTTGCTCAGGGTCACACAGTGAAGAAATGTCTGAGGCTAGTTTTATTTTTATTTTTTATTTATTTAAAAATTTTCTTTTTCTTAAAAAAAAATTGTCTGAGATCAGTTTTGAACTCAGGGCTTTCCACCTCTAGACCTGGCTTTCATTCCACTGAGCCACCCAGCTGCCCTCACATTATATGACATTTTAAAGTGTTCAGTCATTTGTACATGTGATTTCAATTGAGGCTCTTAACCACCCCATGAAGTAGGTACGATAGGAATTATTATTGTTCCTGTTTTATAGCTGAAGAAATCAAGACTCATCGAGGTGGTGACTTGCCCACTATCACACAGAGGCTAAGTGGCAAGGGCAAGATTTGAACCCAGTTCTTCTTAACTCCAAGTTATTGTGTTAGTAGGTACAAACGTGGAGTCAGTTCTGTTTCCTAAGCCTGAGAACTTATCACTAGACTCTGGAAATATGCCTGGGACTTGATTAAGAGCTGAAGAAAATGGCAAAGACCTACATGAACTGATGCAGAGTGAAAAAAGCAGAACCAGGAGAACATTATACACAGTAACTGCGATATTGTGGAATGATCAAAGGTGATAGACTTTACTAACAGCAATACAATGATCCAGGACAGTTCTGAGGGGCTTATGACAAAGAATGCTCTCCACCTCCAGACAAAGAACTGTGGGAGGAGAAATGAGGATGAAAACATGATTTATCACTTGTTTGTTTGGGTATATGTTTGGGGGTTTGGCTTTATAAGATTATTCTCTTACAAAAATGAATAATATGGAAACATGTTTTGTATGATAATATATATAACCCAGTGGAATTGCTTGTCAGCTCCTGGAGGGGGGAGGGAGACAACATGAATCATGTTTCCTTGAAAAACTTATGTGTAAATTTGTTATTGGAATAAAATAAAGATAAAATTTTTTAAAATAAAAAAAAAATAAACTGGCACCAAAAAAAAAGAAGCTAAAGAAAATATTCTGATGGGTAAAAACCACTTGGACCAGGACAATTTTGAGTCAAATTTCCCCAGTTTATAATTCATTACCTGGGAACCCAGTTTAAGCCACAAATACTACCAGGAACAGTCCACTTCCAAGACCACCCTCCAGCCACTTGCACCCAGCCAGCCTTTCCTGTTCCTTCCCTCATTAGGCTCCTGGCCAAATTTATCTATATCCCACTTTTTTCTATCTTTCACCCCATCCCACTGATGGTTCTGGGCAGGGATCAAGTTAGAGTTCTTCGGGGAAGAGGAGAGAAGGTTCAGTCAAGTATTTTTGTTGTGCTTGGGAAAGATGGTGGTACTTTGGAGAAGCAGAGCCCACTGGCAGGGTTCAAGATCCTGGGTCTTGTGATTTTGCCATGGGCAACTATGGGGGATGATGGTCTTTCAACTCTAAAGATGTCCCAATCCATGAGAAATAGACCCCTAATATTACTTACAAATCCCCACTTTCAGAGGAGGATTATTATTATTATTTTAATTTAACTTTATTGATTAGTTAAAATTTTTCCATGGTTCCATGATTCATGTTCTTTCCCTCCCCTCCTCAGAGGAGGATTATTTGAAAATATCAATGACTATTTAAGGACATGTAAACTTCCAATTTCTACCTATTTCCATGTATCCTTTGAATCCCAGGTTTTCTGCCAAACCTGGAACATTTTTATTTGAGATTCTCCAAACTGGTGAGGGAAAAAATGCTCCAGGTTGCTTAGGAAAAGGATTATGTCTTCATTAGAGTCTAGACCAGATTAAGAGCCAGGCTTAGAGATGGAAGGTCCTGGGTTCAAATATGACCTCATATTCTTCCTAGTTTTGTGGACCCTCCCCCCGGGGCAATTCACTTACTTCCCACCCCCATTGCCTAGCCCTCACCACTCTTCTTCTGCCTTGGAACCAATATACAGTACTGATTTTAAGATAGAAAGTGAGGGTTTAAAAAGCCTATACTGCTAGCACCCCCACCTAAGATGCTCCATTGCATCAGAACATGGAACTCCTTTGAGCCCAGGACCAAGACAAATGTCCTTTACTCTAGCCATTATACCACAGGTATAATATCATAGTAAACTAATGTACTGCTTGGTTGTTTTAAAAAATAATAACTAGCATTTATAGATGTATTAAAGTTAACAAGGTATGTTGCAAATATTAACCCAATTTATTCTTTCAACAACCTTAAGAGGCAGATGCTATCATTATTCCCATTCTACAAATGACAAAACTGAGGTACAGAGAAGTTGTGACTTGCCCAGGGTCCCAGAACTGGTACATTTTTGAGGCAGGAAATGAGCTCAGGGCTTACTGACTCTTCCCTCTGTCCTTCTAGCCACTGTGCCACCTACGAGCCTCCATTCTGCGTTAGGAACTCACTGTTCTGTGGGCTCTTTGATTGGGGAGGGGGTCAGGAGATAGTTCTTATGTGATCTATAGAAACAAGTGCTTTAATGGCAAGGTTTTGTTTTTGTTTTTGGACTAGACCTGTGGATCCACTTGGAAGGGAAGTTTCCGCTTGGATTGGGAAGTTTCCCAAGGAGGAAACTCCTCTTGCCAATACAGATTAGCAGCTACCCTACAATTTATGGTCTCAGAAAATGAGCTCTCAGAGGGATAAAGAAGACTCAGACCTTCAAACTTCACCAAAGTCCCTGTAGTTTCAAATGATGCCCACTAGATGGTGGAAAAGGACTCATTTTCACGAGGATGAGCTGACACTCAGCTGCTCTTCATCCCTAAATCTTAAGAATTAGAGGACATAGAACTGTGTGTGGAGCAGCTGGTAGGCACAGTGGACAGAGGACTGACTCACCTTCCTGAGTTTAAATCCAGACTCAGACACTTTCTAGCTGTGTGATCCTGGGCAAGTCACTTTACTGTGTTGCCTCAGTTTCCTCATCTGTAAAATGAGCCAGAGAGGGAAATGGCAAACCACTACCTGTGTGACCCTGGGCAAGTCACTTTACTCTGTTAGCCTCAGTTTCCTCATCTGTAAAATGAGTCAGAGAAAGAAATAGCAAACCACTCCAGTATTTCTGCTAAGAAAACCCCAAATGGTGTCACAAAACATCCAATAAGACTGAAACAACTGAACAACAACAGCAAAAGAGCTGGTGGTGGTAGAATAAAGAAGTTTGAGAATGTTGCATGATAATGAGCTAAGGGGGTAGTGTAATTGTTTTGGAAACAGGTCCATGATTGGTTATCTTTAGGAGGGTAGGATGCAGAGGAATAGCCCTTGTGGAATTTGACTCAACTTTCCATCTCTCAGCTGGTTTTACCACTCATGGCAAAGCCCTTTGGGGTCATGCCATGGTCCCCTGGGCATACACATCTCCCACTGGACTAAATGTTTCTGAGGTTCCTTTTGATTCCAGATCTATAATCATAACTATTACTTTGTTGAAATAACACATTAACCCATTATCAGCGATTAGGCTATTAAATTATCTGTTCTGCTTCATTATTTTCCCCTACATTTTAATAATCAGTGCTAGCATTTATACATTGCTTTACGGCTTGCAAAATATCATCCTTACAACAACCCTGGGAGACAGATAGTATTTTGCTTCATGTTAAAGATGAGAAAACTGAGGCAGACAGAAATTAAGTGACTGATCCAGGGTCCACACAGGTAGTGGCTGAGGCTGGATGTAAATTCAGGTCTTCCTGGCACCAGACTGATTATTCTATCCATTTTGTAACCTAGCTGTCCCTAGAATGCCAAGTGTCGGGGATACAAATATAAATAAGAAAACAGCTCCTGCCTTCAAAGAGTTTGTGAATATTCTAATGGTAGAAGACAAGATAATAGGAAGTAGAAAAGGGGAAGAGGTGTAAAGATGGCCCAGAAACATCAAAATAGCCTCCTCATTGGTTACTATTTCTAGTTTCTCTCTTTCCCAACTTATCTTCTATTCAATTGCCAAAATGTTCTTTCTAATAATATTTTCTTTTTCCTCTAGTACATGTAAAAAGATTTTTAAAATTCCTTTTTTCAAGATTTCAGTTCCAAATTCTCTTTCTTTTGACTCTTCTTCCCTTCCTCCCTCCCTAAGAATGTAAACAATTTGACATAGATATTACACATGTCATCATAGACATTTTTTCTATGATAGGCATTTTGTGGATGAGATCTGAAATGGAAAAAAGAAGGAAGAAAATCAATTATAATATGTTTCAGTTGGCATTCAGACTCCATCAGTTTTCTCTCAGAGGGCAGATGGCATTTTTTTGTTAAGACACCGTGGGATTGCTGAGAATAATTAGATCATTTACTGTTGTTCATCAAGAAATATTTCTATCACTGTGTACGATGTTCTGCTAGTTCTGCTCATTTCACTTTGCATTAGTTCATGTAAGTCTTCCCAGATTTTTCAGAAATCATCTGGCTTGTTTTTTAGAACACAATAGTATTCCCTCACTATCATAAACCACAGTTTGTTCACCCATTTCCAAATTAATGGGCACCCTATCAATTTCTGCTTTTTTTGTTATCACAAAAAGAGCTGCAATAAATATTTTTGTACAATCGGTCCTTTCCCCTTAAAAAAAAAAATCTCTGGAATACAAACCTAGTGATGGTATTGATGGGTTAAAGGGTATGCATATTTTTAGTCCTTTGAGTATAGCTCCACATTGTCCTCCAGAATGGTTGGATTTGCTCACAACTCCACCAACAGTGTATCAGTGTCCCAATTTTGCCACATCTCCTCCAACATTTACCACTTTCCTTTACTAACATATTGGCCAATTTCATAGGTATGAGGTGGTACCTCAGAGTTGTTTTAATTTGCATTTCTCTAATCAAGAGGGATTTAGAGCATTTTTTCATATGACTATAGATGGTTTTGGTTTCTTCATTTGAAAACTGTTCATATCTTTTGACATTTATCAACTGGAGAATAACTTTTGTTTTTATAAATTTGACTTAATTCTCTAATATATTTGAATAATTAGTCCTTTATCAGAGATACTTGTAAAATTTCCCCCCAGCTTTCTACTTTCATTCTAATCTTGGTTGCACTTGTTTTGTTTGTCCAAAACCTTTTTAATTTAACATAAAATTATCCATTTGATATTTTAAAATGCTCTCTATTTCTTATTTGACCCTAAAATCTTCTCTTATCCATAGATCTGATAGAGACTAGTCTATGCTCTTCTAATTTGTTTATGTCATTACTCTTTATATTTAGATCATGTACCCATGTTAACCTTATCTTGGTGTAAGGTGTGAGATATTATCTATTCCCAGGCTCTGCCATATCATTTTCCATCTTTCCCAACAGCAAAATGTTCTTTCTAAGCCAGAGAACTATTCATTGTTGCATCTCTATTCCAAACCCTCAGTGCCTCCTCCTCTAGGAAGAAATATAAACTCTACAGCGGCAACTAGGTGGTTCAGTATCCTTACCTAATTCTGCCTTAGAACCAATATTTAATATTGATTCCAAGATGTGTTATTTAAAAACAACAACAACAACAACAACAACAAAACACTTCAGCCTGGCATATAAGATTCTTCACTATCTGGCTCCATCCACTTTTTGAACCAGGTATCATTCACCTCTCTAGTAAGTAATTCATTTCCTTCCTTCCTTCCTTCCTTCCTTCCTTCCTTCCTTCCTTCCTTCCTTCCTTCCTTCCTTCCTTCCTTCCTTCCTTCCTTCCTTCCTTCCTTCCTTCCTTCCTTCCTTCCTTCCTTCCTTCCTTCCTTCCTTCCTTCCTTCCTTCCTTCCTTCCCTTTTCTCTCTCTGTCTCTCTCCTGTTTAGCTCAGGCTGGAAGTACAGTGGTTACAGGAGTTTTGACCTGCTTCATTTTTCCATCCTAAAGATGAGTTGAGCCCTTCCTTAGGTAGTCTGGTGACTCTCCAGTGCTGGGGTCTCTTCATATTGGTGACATACTTAGTGTAGATAATTGATCTACTTTAGCCTCATTACAGCCCAGAACTCCTGAGCTCAAGCAATCAACCAACCTCAGCCATGAGCCAGGTAGCATCATGAATAATAAGCATGGACCACCAAGTATGGCTTCTTTCAATCAATTAATCAATAAATATTTATTAAGCACCTTCTATATGTCAGGCACTGTGCTAAGTCTAAGGATGCAAAAAGAAGCAAAAGATGGTTCCTGCTGTCAAGGAGCTTAGAACCTTCTTTTACAAGGGAGAAAAATGATATATCCAGAGTTACACAGTCCATATGTGACATGACTGATACTCGAAACTACTAACATTAGCCTCATTTGCCCCTTGAACTCCATCACTTCTTCCCCTCACCCTTCTACCCCCTTGATACACACTCTCTCTCTCTCTCTCTCTCTCTCTCTCTGACTACACACTTTCCTTTTTATGGTCAAAACATGATTCCGTCTCCATCATGACTCCAAGGAAACAAAGTTATTAAGTAATCAAATACCTCTTGCCTAAGGAGAAATTAGTCTTCTGCTAGTTAATTACCTAATGACTTCAGACTGGCCTCTAGACAAAAGATAACGCTGATTTTTCAGGAAAGTCCTAAGTGGACTCAAGTACAGAGTGGGGGTAGACATCGTTTCTAGTGGGTGGCGAAAGAGAATTGATTATCTTGGGCAGGTTTCGTGGTGGGGGTGGCTGGTCTACAAGGGATCCTGGTTTCTTGTCCTTTCGATAAATGTGGTGGTTAGAGGCAGGCCCTGGAATTGGCGCTGTAAAATCTGCCCTTAGAAGCTCTCAAACAAGCACTCTTATAGGCAGACTGGGTCACCACCCTCAATAGGAAAATCTCTGCCTTAAAGTACTCCGACAATAATAGCTTACATCTATATGTCTCCTGCTGCCCCATCCAGAGGAGGATTGATTTTTTTATGATATGGAGGTATGAGCATCTGATCTTTTCACTCCACTATTATAATTATCAGACAGAATAAATCCGGGAGAAAGGAGATTGTCTTTCTTTTTTTATTTAAAATTTTTGTTTATTATTATCATCATTAGATATACATTTAAATTGATATTATTAATTAATTAAATAATATTAGATGAAATTTTAATATAATTATTAAATTAAAAATTAAATTTTATTAAATATATTTAATAGAGTTTATTCCCAGGTATTGCAGGCTCTCCCTCCCCTATTTGAACCAAAGAAGGTATTACCTGACAAAAGGAAATTATTTATAGATTGCCTTTCATGTTTCTATTTTCTAGGTCATTCTCTGGACGTGGACATTCACAAATTATTCTTCAAATATTAAATCTGAGGCTGTCTATAACGTTCTCTTGGTTCTACTCATTTAATTCTTCATTCTTTCATATAATTCTTTTCCAGTTTTTTTTAAACCTTTACCTTCTTTTACACTCCAATCTGTGTATTGGCTCCAAGGCAGAAGAGTGGTAAGGGCTAGGCAATGGAGGTCAAGCGACTTGTCCAGCATTACTCAGCTAGGAAATGTCTTAGGTCACATTTGAACCCAGGACCTCCCAGATCTGGGCCTGGCTCTCAAGCCACTGAGCCACCCAATTGCCCCCTTTTCTTTTTCTTTTTTAAACTGTTACCTTCTATTTTAGACAAAAGGGTGTCCAGGGCTAGACAATCAGGGTTAAGTGGCCAGGTCCTATACCAGATGCCAGGAAGAAAAATTATAAGACTGAGTCTCTCCCTTTCTTCAACAAGCTCATGATACAGTTAGAAAAATAATGAATTAATCAATAGCTACAGAGTGTCTGAGACCAGATTTGAACCCAGGACCTCCCATCTCTGGGCCTGACTCTCAATCCACTGAGCTACCTAGTTGCCCCTCTTTCCAAATTAAAAAAAAAAAAGCCTATTCCTTCCTCATTGTTTCTTATGGTGCAGAAGTATTCCATCACAATCATATACCACAATTTGTTCATCCATTTCCCAACTGATGGGCATTCCCATGATTTCCAGTTCTTTGCCCCCACAAAAAGGGCTGCTATAGGGGGCAGCTAGGAGGCTCAGTGGATTGAGAGCCAGGCCTAGAGATGGGAGGTCCTGGGTTCAAATCTGGTCTCAGACACTTCCTAGCTGTGTGACCCTGGACAAGTCACTTGACCCCCATTTCCTAACCCTTACCATTCTTCTGCCTTGGAACCAATATTGGTTCCAAAACAGAAGGTAAGGGTTTAAAAAAAAGGGGGGAAGGGTGAGGCTGCTACAAATAATTCGGAACATAGAGGTTCTTCTCCTTTTTCTCTGATCTCCTCCCCCCACCCCAAGATTTAGAAAGTGCTTACTCCTAACAACTTTGTGAAGTAGGCACTGTGAATATTGGACCTGGTTCTGAGATTTCCTCGGGACAGGGAATTCCCTGTGTGGAAATCCCTGGGGTAGCAACTTTTCTATAACTTAATATTCTTGGAAAGTTACCCTTCAATTCTACCACAACAGGTTCATCCTTCTGGGTCAAGGCATTATCGTTCAAGGCCAGGTTATTTGTGGGGGTGCAGATGATCCTGCCAGCTCTACCAAATATAAGGAGGCAGATGATGCCAGTGGTAGGGTGGCATGCCCTCGGGAAGAATGCTGAGATACCAAGGAAAGAAGGGTCTGTGCCAGCCTAATGAACCTTAATAAATCAATATTGATTTAGCTTTTATTAAGGTTCATTTGGTTCACTGGGGGAGCTTATTCCCAAGACACCAGTCCTTGGGCAGCAGTACGGTAGGATGAAGGAACATGGTGGGTCCCCAAGTCAACCCCAAGCCAGAACAGATATTACACAGAGAAAGAATGAAGAAGGTACAGTGCCAGGGAGGGCCTGGGGCTGTGGGTAAATTCCCCTATTATATTCTTTTGCTGTTCACATTTACTCAAGGTAGTTTGCAATCCCTGTGGAGTCAGAGATCACATTCTCACTGTGTGTGCTGAAAAGCCTCCACCTTGGGACCAGACCCTGTTATTTTAGTTCTGGGTTCTCACCATAACTTGAACACAACTCTTCTCCTTTTATCTTTGCCATTATGGAAAGAATGTTTCTCTTCCTACAGCTGTTTTTAGAGATGATAAGCCAACATCCTATAAAAACTGAGTAGGGGCAGCTAGGTGGCTCAGTGGATTGAGAGCCAGGTCTGGAGACAGGAGGTCTTGGATTTAAATCTGACCTCAGATACTTCTTAGCTGTGTGACCCTGGGCAAGTCACTTAACCCCCTTTGCCTAGCCCTTACCCCTCTTCTGCCTTGGAACCAATACCTAGTATTGAGTCTAAGATGGAAGGTAAGGTTTTAAAAAATAAGTAAATAATTAAAAATAAAACAACTGAGTGAAGTCTAGTATTTGTATCTTAAGTTCTTTTTTTTCTGATTTCAAATTGAAGTATAATTTTCTTGCTTTAAAAAAAAATTATTTAATTGATTAAGAAAATTTTTCCATGGTTACATGAATCATGTTCTTTCTCTCCCCTCCTCCCACCCCACTCCCATAGCCAATGCACAATTCCACTGGGTTTTACATTTGTCATTGATCAAAACCCATTTCCATATTATTAATATTTGCACTAGGGTGATCTTTTAGAGTCTACATACCCAACCACATCCCCATCAACCCATGTGATCAAGTAGTTGTTTTTCTTTTGTGTTTCTACTCCCACAGTTCTTCCTCTGAATGTGGATATGTAGCTTATGTTCTAATAAGCCATATAGGGCTCAGGAACACATTGGAAGAATTGTTTCTACTCAAGAACTCTGGGAACTTCATTATGTGACACCTCCATACTCCTGTCTTTGCTCCTGATGTGTTTGTCAGCTATATCCTTTACAAAAAATATTCACGAAGCTCAAAAAAGAAAAAAAAAGTTTATTTTGAGGTCAAAAGGAAAAAAACAGAATTAATTTCAGAACTCATATTTTGACAACGGATTGAAATAATCCATCTTGTGTCTGCTGAGCAATATTTCTCATTCACCTTGAATCTGAACCTTCCAATCAACTCCAAGCATTATGGTGGAGGGCTGACAAGGGTCAGGTCTCCTGAATCCTCTCTCCCAACATGTCTCTGGCTCTCCAACCATAGCGTTTACCTTTTGGCCATCCAACTCCCAGAAGGAAGCTGTTAAGGAAATAATCTCCCTATAGGTGGCTGATGTTCCACAGGGGAATTCACCATGACTTATGAGGTAACATTCCAGGTTGGAAATGTCCATTCTTAGGAAAACTAGTCTCTGACTTGTGTACAGAAAAGGAAAAGAGTTAATCCAACAACAAGAAGGAAAAGAATTAATCCATCAACAATTATCTATGGAGGGAAGCTAGGTGACTCCATGGATTGAGAGATAGACAAAAGTAGGAGGTCCTGGGTTCAAATTTGATCTCAGACACTTTCTAGCTATGGGATCCGGTCACTTAACTCCTGTTACCTAGTCCTTAACACTCTTCTGTCTTGGAACCAATACACAGAATTGATCCTAAGGTGTAAGGTAAGAGATTTAAAAAAAAAAAGTTTTTTATGCAGTGCTAGGTGGCATTATGAAGCAACTAGGTGGTGCAGTGGATAGAGCTCTACTCAGAAGACCTGGGTTCAAAGCTGACCTCAGACATTAGGTATTTGTCATTGAACAAGTCACTTACCTTTGCCTACCTCAATTTCCTTATCTGTAAATTTGAGAAAATAATAGCACTTAACCTCCCAGGGTTGTTTCGGGAGGATAAAAAGATATTACTTGGGGCAAGTAGGTACACAGTAGATAGAGCATGAGGCCTAGCAATGGGAAATTCTGGGCTCAAATATGGTCTCAGAAACTTTCTAGCTGTATTGGGTGGGGGGGGGGGGGGAGAGTAAGTGATCCTTGAGGCTTACCTACCCTTTATCACTCTTCTACTTAGAAACCACACTTAGCACCAGTTCTAAGAAGATAAGGAGAGAGAGAGAGAGAGAGAGAGAGAGAGAGAGAGAGAGAGAGAGAGAGAGAGAGGGAGAGAGGGAGAGAGAGAGAGGGAGAGGGAGAGAGAGAGGGAGAGAGAGAGGGAGAGAGAGAGGGAGAGAGAGAGAGAGAGAGAGAGAGAGAGAGGGAGAGAGAGAGAGAGAGGTAATACATATATTTTCAAATATTAATCGTATGTAATGCTAGCTATTATTATATTATTATTATCAGGGGCCAAGACCTATGCAAGACTCTGAAGGGACAAATACAAACATCTTCCCAGTCATCCAGGCTTGCAAAGCAGATTTCACCACTGACTCCCCACTTTCACTCACCCTCCATATTGTGGATTTTAAAATATTGTGGCTAAGGGAACTGCGTGCCCCAGGGGTCCCTCCTTCCTACTTCTTGGTGTGGGATTGGTCTTGAATGGACCAATCGTGTGCTGGGGAAGGGCCATTTCCCCCCACTTCCGGGTTTGGGATTGGTCAATATAAGGACCAATCTCGTACCTAGGAAGGAAATTTGAATATGAGAAGATTCAGATTAGTTAATTTCAGCTAGGGAACTCCGTGGGTTTTTATCTTTTAATAAAGTTTTTAAAATATCAAAGAGATAGTTTTCTTTTACCTCTTTCAATATCCAATCTGTTGCCAAGACCTGTCAATTTTACTTTTGAAAAATTTCTCTCATATGCCCCCATCTCTCCTCTAAAGTCGACACCAGCTCCCTGAACCTCCTCTCCCCTCTGATTGCAGAGCTGAAAGATGAAGTCCCAAATTCCTCCCAATGTCTTCCTTTTTAGAAGGCAGAATTTGAACTCTTGATCTCACTTCTCTTAACTCAATATCTACTGCTCTTCCTGGTTTCAAGTCTAAGGAACAAGATGCCCCCTAACAGGGTATTCTCTGGCTTTGTCCTCCCACCATTGTCTATTTGCTTCCTTTTGTGTATTAGTTTACCCATTAGATTGTAAACTCCTGGAAGGCAGGGAGTATCTTAAAAAATAATAATACTCCTAGATGGCTTGGTGGATTGAGAGCCAGACCTGGAGACAGGAAGTCCTGGGTTCAAATTTGACCTCAGACACTTCCTATCTGTGTGATCCTGGGCAAGTCACTTAATCCCCACTGCTTAGCCCTTACCTCTCTTCTGCCTCAGAACTGGTACTTAGTATTGATTATAAGACAGAAGGGAAGGGTTTTAAAAACAAAAGTAATAAAAATTAATAGTATCCTCAGTGTTTAGCACAGTGTCTGGCACATAGTAGGTGCTTAGTAAATGTTTATTGGATTGAGTTTATCAGACTGGACTAGTACAGACCCTTATCCCCACATGATTAAGCTATTAAAATATTCTGTAACTTTGACTCTGCCTCAAGCCATCCTTCCCTCAGACATCAAAGTGATTTATTTAAAAAATTTATTTATTTGGAATTTTTTTCCATGGTTACATGATTCATGATTCCCTCCTCTCCTTCCTCCCCTCTTCCCGAGCTGACAAGCAGTTCCACGGGGTTTTTACATGTATCATTGATCAAGATCTATTTCCATATTATTGATAGTTGCACTAGGGTGATCACTTAGTCTACATCCCCAATCATATCCCCATCGACCCATGTGATTGAGCAGTTGTTTTTCTTCTGTGTTTCTACTTCCACAGTTCTTCCTCTGGATATGGATAGCGTTCTTTCTCATAAGTCCCTCCGAATTGTCCTGGATCATTGCACTGCTGCTAGTAGAGAAGTCCATTACATTTGATTGCACCACTTCAATGTGATTTTCTTAAAGCAAACCCCTAATCACGTCAGCCCCACTCCAAATTTCAATGGCACCCTGTTTTTTGTTGTTCGTTTGTTTCAGTTGTGTCTTACTGTACATGGCCCCACTTGAAGTTTTTCTTGGCAAAAATACCAAAGTAGTTTGCTATTTTAGCTAATTTTCCAGATAAGGAGACTGAGGCAAACTGTGTGACTTGCTCAGTCACACAGTAAATATCTGAGGTCAGATTGGAACTCAGACCTTCCTGATTCTAAGCATAGTGCTCTATCCACTGTATCACTTAGCTGCCTGGTACCCGATTACCCCTAGGATTAAAAATAAAATCCTCTGTTTGGCATTCAAAGCCCTTTATAACCTGGCCCCTTTTTATCTCTTCAGTCTTATGCTCTTTCACACACTCGGAGACTTAATGCCCCTGGTCTCTTTGCTGTTGCCCCCTTGAGAAGCTCCACCTCCTGACTTCAAGCATTTTCACTGGTTGTTTCTTCCCCAACCCCTCCATCCCTTCATCCCCCAAGCCTGGCATGCTCTCTCTTCTCATTTCCACTCCCAGGCTTCCTTCAAGTTTTAACTAAAATTCCATTTTCTGAAAGAAACCTTTCCTGATTGCCCTTAATGCTACTGCCTCTCTTCTGTTGATTTTCTCCTCTTTCCCCGATTTATCATGTTGGTACATGGTTGTTTACATTGTCTAAGGTTGTTCCATCTTAGATTCCTCAAGATCGGGGGTGGATGGCTTTCTGCTTTTCTTTGTGTCCTCAGCCCTTAGTAGAAATACCTGGCACTTAATTAATGCTTGCTGTTGCCTTGGAAGCTATACTTCTCTTGATGTAATCAAAAATCACAGCAGCTTTTTTCGGATACCATGTCCTATTATTGAATCATACTGAATTGTAGTCCACTAAGACTTCAGGATCTTTTTCAAATAAACTGATATATCAAACTATGGCTCTACTGTCCAATATGTCAACTGTCTCTCTGAGCTATTTATCCTACACAAATTTTGATAAGCTATCTGAAGAAACCCTAATACCGGCACCATGTAAATTCAGGTTTGTTGGGAAAGAACTGAGCCATCCATCAGTTATTGAATAGTTAACAAAAGAAGTCTATTGTGGCTTAATGCCACATAGATGTGCAACAAGGAAACAAAAACAATAGCTTCTGTAGACATGACCTCTTTCATTTTCATATGGAAACAAGTGTGGTCAGCAAGGGAGAGTGTGGTAATTCTTCAGACATTCACCAAGTTGGAGGCCCCTCAGTCCAAATAGGTGGAATATTTTATTCCCTTATGTGACAAGGTAGCTAGCTGTGTCAAGGAAGGCAGGAGCCAATCAGGATCTGGGGACAGCTTTATTGCCTTTTAGGGAAAACTAATCCCTGTCCCTAGGAACCATGGGGATCCTGGCCACTTATTCCATCTATGTCTTTATCCAAGGCACTGATAAAAAGGTAGCGGGCACTGATCAATGGATCATTAATGATGCCCCTTAGAGACTGGCTATTTCACCAGTTCTGAATCAATTTAATTGTATTAGCCACAATTCTTCATGTTTTCTGATAAGAATAAGCATGATACTTTTAAAAACACTTTGCTACAATTCAGATAAACAATAGCATTCTCCTGACTTTAGCTAATCTCTCCCATGAAAGGAAGCAGTTAGGTGGTAGAGTGGATAGGGTGCCAGGTGTGGAGTCAGGAAGACAATTTGCCTCAGTTTCCTCATCTGTCAAATGAGTTGGAGAAGGAAATGGCAAACTACTCCAGTATCTTTGCTGAGAAAACCCCAGATAAGGTCATGGAGAATTGGATGTGACTGAAAAATGACAACAATAGTTTGGTCTGTATGCCATCTTCTTTCCTTTGTCCAGGAGGCACATTTTACTGCCCTTTAGTCAGACATGACTGACATGACTCAGCAACAACAACAAATCAAAATGAGAGAGAGTGAGTGAGATAGAAGGTCAGATTGTCAAGACCTGTCCTTGATGAGCTCATGGTGACTCTTTGTAATCACCTCTTCCTAGACCTTCACCAACCATCTCTTTAAACATCACCTCTTCCTAGACCTTCACCAACCATCTCTTTAAACATCTACTGAAAAATTCTCACAGGAGGCAAGGTCAAACTCACTCTCCTCTAGTTTACACTCTGTTCACTTCCTTTGAAGTAGCAGGTTGGCATTTCCTTCCTTCCTTCCTTCCTTCCTTCCTTCCTTCCTTCCTTCCTTCCTTCCTTCCTTCCTTCCTTCCTTCCTTCCTTCCTTCCTTCCTTCCTTCCTTCCTTCCTTCCTTCCTTCCTTCCTTCCTTCCTTCCTTCCTTCCTTCCTTCCTTCCTTCCTTCCTTCCTTCCTTCCTTCCTTCCTTCCTTCCTTCCTTCCTTCCTTCCTTCCTTCCTTCCTTCCTTCCTTCCTTCCTTCCTTCCTTCCTTCCTTCCTTCCTTCCTTCCTTCCTTCCTTCCTTCCTTCCTTCCTTCCTTCCTTCCTTCCTTCCTTCCTTCCTTCCTTCCTTCCTTCCTTCCTTCCTTCCTTCCTTCCTTCCTTCCTTCCTTCCTTCCTTCCTTCCTTCCTTCCTTCCTTCCTTCCTTCCTTCCTTCCTTCCTTCCTTCCTTCCTTCCTTCCTTCCTTCCTTCCTTCCTTCCTTCCTTCCTTCCTTCCTTCCTTCCTTCCTTCCTTCCTTCCTTCCTTCCTTCCTTCCTTCCTTCCTTCCTTCCTTCCTTCCTTCCTTCCTTCCTTCCTTCCTTCCTTCCTTCCTTCCTTCCTTCCTTCCTTCCTTCCTTCCTCTCCAAGGCAGACAAGTGATAAGGGCTAGGCAATAGGGATCAAGTGACTTGCCCAGGATCACACAGCTGGGAAGTGCCTGAGGCCAGATCTGAACCAAGGACCTCCCATCTTTAAGCCTGGCTCTCAATCCACTGAGCTACACAGTTGCCCCTGACATTTCCTTTCTTAAGTCTGGTGGTACTTCACCCATTGTTCTTGGTTTATTGTATGCCAACAATAATGGCTTAGCAACCACATCTATCAGTTCTTTCAGTATTTCAGGGCATAGTCCATCTGGCCCAAGTGACTGGAACTCATCAAGAGCAGCTAGATACTCTCACTCTTTCCTTACTTATCTTGGAAATCAGACTTCCCTTAGCCATTTTCATTCTATCATTTTTTAGCACAAAAGTCATTCTCCTTGGCAGAGAAAAGAGAAACAAAATCTGAACTGAATTGCCTTCTCTCTGTTATCAGTTATTGTCTTATCCACTCTGAACTGTAGTCCTAGACTTTCTGTGAGCCTATGCTTTCCCCTAATACAGTCTTTTAAAAGAAAACAAAATCTGACTTAGAAAAAAATACTGTGTATTGATTCCAAGGCAGAAGAGCGGTCACACAGTTAGGAAGTATCTGAGGTCAAATTTGAACCCAGGACATCCTGTCTCCAATCCTGGAACTCTATCCATTGAGCCACCTAGCTGCTCCTCCCTAGTATAGCTTAAAAAACAATTTTTTTATTGTTAGTTTTTCTCATCAGTTTTGACTCACTCTTAGTTTTATAGATTTTTACAAGATTGTGCCACTGTTTATTATTCTTCCCCCATTACTTGCCCTCGTGTTTGTCTTTGCATGTGCCTTTTAAAAGCCTAAATTTAGGGGGCTCAGTGGATTGAGAGACAGACCTTGAGACAGGAAGTCCTGGGTTCAGATCTTGCCTCAGATACTGCCTAGCTGTGTGACTGGGCAAGTCATTTAACCCCCATTGCCTAATCTTTACTATTGTTCTGCTTAGGAACTGATACACAATATTGATTCTAAGATGGAAGGTAAGGGTTTTTTCCCCCCTTAATCTAAGTTTAGAGGCAATGCTTTGCATTGGACAGAGTGCTAGACTAGAAGACATGAAGAGAGTTTTAAATCCCACCCTGTTCAGTTGTATGACCCCATTGGACAAGTCACTTAATCTTGAAGATTTAGGATGATTTCTCTCATTTTTTAGAAGAATGTTCCAAGAAAACAACAGAGTCTTTTACCGAGGTTGGAAAATAGCTGCCTTGATAACTCTGAGCAAAGAATTTCCAACCACCATTAACTAATTGTCTTCTTTTCTGACAAGGGAAAGTAAAGCAAGAAGGATTTTTTGAGGCTTACTATGTTCCAAGTGCTGTGCTAAGCATAGGGGATACAAATACAATAAAAAAGAAAGAATCCCCATCTCCAAGGAGAGGCTGGTCCTGAGAAAGCAAAAACAAACAAAAAACTCAAGAAAATTATGCCAGCTCTTTTGGGGGTGGGATGGGCAGGATCTAGGTCAGATAATCTCCATAATATCTTGCAAAACTAAGTAACCCCCCACCCCAGTTTTGAAAAGTAGGGCAATAGACCATTTATTAAACACCTATTGTGTTCCAGGTTTTGTGCTGTGCTGTGCTGTGACCCCAAATTATATGCTTTTGGACAGAGTTTAGGGAGAGTGGAGGAGAGAGCTCCAATGTGTAGTGAGGCGCATATGTGATGAGGACATTCTCATTGTGTGTGGCTTGAGAGGAGGCAGAATAGACATCTCTAGCTTCTTCTCTCTGTGAAGATTAAATTCAACTCTTTTCTGATTATGAAGATTAAATTGTAACCCCTGCTCATTTTTAGATTTAATCACCAAAAGTGCAAACACCCTACTTAAAGTTGAGTGGGGAGATCTGCCCATTTTTAGATTTATTCACCAAAGATGTAAACACCCCATTCATACTTGAGTGGGGGAGGTCTGTGACCCATGTGTGCAGTAGTGGGTGATGAGCCAGAATTAAACTGACTGCCCCTGGGCAGTCCTAAAGCAAAACTTCAACTGTGATTGGTAGATATAAAATTAGGGGAAGGCACAGGAAGTGACATAAAAGAAACTATCTTTAAAAGAGAGTTACAACTTCCTGAGTGCAGTTCTACTTGGAATTCAACTTCCTGTGAGAGGGAGTTCTTCACTCCTTGGAATTGAGACTGAAGAAGAATCTGCTAACTGGACCTGAGACCCTGTTCTTGGTGAGGCTGTTCTTAAATTTCTTCCTTTGGATTGACACGTGGTGAGTGAAAAGAGTTAACTCCTTTTCCTGGATATTTTCTGAAGAAACTAGCCCTAGGAGAGACCTACCTCTTCAGAGAGACTTCCCCAGGTCCTCAGTTTTGCTGAGGCCAGCTAAATACTAACTCTCCCTGCCTGGGTTGAGCCAGGGGCCAGAAGTAAATTACTTAGTGCTTAGGCTAGATATTTTACCCTATCCTCTCTTTGATTTTCTTACTTCACTCTTTCTATATTTTGTAAATAAATTATAAATAAATCTCTTTGGAATAAATTAAATTCCTGGCAACCCTATTTTAAATATAATCCCATCCAATATTTTTATGTAATTAACCCCCTTTTCACCCTTACATCCCCCTGTTCTTCCTCCCTAACAGGAGGAGAAAGCAGGTGGTTGTTGGGACCAGTGTCATCCTCTTAGCTCTCCTCCGAGGGAGAAAGAGTACCAATCTAAAAGTGTCTCTATCAGCTCCTTAAATATTTCTCATCTAGGAAATAGAATCTCATTTGAGCTAATTTTTGATAGCTTTGTCATTTGGGGCAAGAAGGAAGACCTCAAGCCCTGTATTCAAGGCTTGACCCTCTTTCCCATGTAACTGGAATTAACCAGTTCCACAATGGACACACATGGGAAATGGCAAAGAATATAATTTCTCTAAATCACTGTGCCATTGGAAGCAAGAAAACAAGCTCAACTGAGAAAGAAGAACCTAGATCTTACCCAACGAAAAATTGTCCAAAATTTCCAGGGTGGCAAACTGAGAATAGGGACATGATGGAGACTGCCGGCTCCTATCATATCTTCCTAGGGTCTTCTTTAGTAACCTAAAGTGGGATTGTCTTTTTCGACATCATCTTTCTTGAAACTGAAAGCCAAGTACCTGAAGCAAGTTAATGCTTGAAGAGACAAGAAGACTGACAGCAATGTGTGAAAGCTTAATTCTCTCACCTCATTCAGGGCAGGCCATTCATCTTTCCAAATAAGAAGAGAGCCCTATACCAATGGGCTTTGGGTTACACAATCAAAAAGGAAGAGAATTCCTGCCCCCAATGATTATATTCTAATGAGGGAAGACACCTTACAAAAGGAAACTGAAAAGTGGGAAAGGGATGGGAGAAGAGGGAAAAAGGGATGGGAGAAGAGGGAAGCAACCCTGGGTCATGGGGCCAGATAATCAGAAGCACAGCCCAAAGATGAAAAAAACATGCCTGGCCTGGGCCTTTCACCAAAACTGAGTCCTTGGAAGGAACTCACCAATGGGAGAAGGGGTCTAGAATGGCAGAGGAATTTTTAAAAAAAGAAATACTTTATGTTCCTGCCAACTTGGTGTATGAAGAAGTGTTCCTCATGCCTTTCTAAGAAAAAAACCAGCCTACACTTGGAAAATAAAGAGTGGTCACTGTGCTATGGCAGCAATACCAACATTGCACATTCAATGCAGGTTACTATGAAATTTACCCTGTAAAGATTAAAATTAGGGAATATGGGGAGACTGAGGCAGGTAGAAATTAGTTTCTCTCTGCAAGGAGTATTATATTTTTTAGAGGTTTATTAAGGATTAAGGATTAAAGAATATACAAGTAAGAAACATGTGCCTAGGCCAGAGGCCTAGACAAAATAACCTCACATCATGGAAGAGACACCTCTGCTCCAAAACGGAAGTCCAAAAGAAAAGACCCCAAAAACCTTTGCCACCAGCTTAAATCCTTCCTCGATCTCGGCCCACCTCAGAATTCCCGTGAGATTACAAAGCATTTTGGGGAAGTGGAGCAAAGGCTTGTGGGGATTGTAGTCCTGTATTCGAGTCTATTTTTTACAACCCTACTCTTTATACTGATTGAGAGTCACATTCTTTCTTAAATTTTTTTTAAAATTATTTTTTAATACTCAAAGATCTTTCCTTCTAGACTCTTGTAACCTTTTATCTCATCTTAATGGACTGGGCCCAACAAGAGGAAGACACAATTGCATGAGTTCAAATCTGGCCTCAGACACTTACTAGCTGTGTGACCCTGGGCAAATCACTCAACTGTTTGCCACAGTCTCCTCATTTGCAAAAGAAGTGTAAGAATATAAAAATTAGATCTTTATGCTAATATGAAGGCTCTAAAGTAATATTATGGTCTCCAATTTAAAAATATTATAGCTTAAGTCAAGATGACTTTTAGTAGCTTTATTTACAAAAAGGTGAAAAGAGTGAAAATGGAGAAAATGTAAGAGGATGGTAGAGAAAATGTCTAACCTATCACCCTAAATGTTGCTCTAGTGTCTGGCTCAGCCCCAGCAGGGCTTGATAATCTTCAGCCAGAGGACCCAGTGGTGTCTTTAGCAGGGGTTCCACTAAAGCAGCCTCCTCCAGGAAAGGAAGGCCTCTCTGGAACCAATCTCTCCAGAAGCCAGTAAAGGAAGGCCAGCTATTCACCCAGCAAGTCAATGCAGGATCCAAGGAAAGAGTCTCCTCCAGCAGTCCAGCTCACTGATGCAGAGTCCCCAAAGCCATCCTCCAAAGAATCAGTCCCAAGGAGAAGGTCCTTGGAAAGGAACTTCAGGACTTTTCCAGGGGCAGGGCAGTGGCCTCTGGAGTTGTCAACCACTTTAGCAAATGACTGTGTTAAGTAGGGATGCTTAAGGTTTTGATTGATTCATTTAAAAGTTGCTGATTGATAGACAAAGAAAGTTTAATTCACTTTTCATAGGAGCTAGAGAAGGAAATGACAAACTACTCTATTATTTTTGCTAAGAGAATCCCGAATAGGGTGATGGAGAGTTGTACACAATTGAAAAACAACAATAGTTCATATTTACCTTCCTTTCCTTAGTCTAGTAGACACATTATATTACCTTTCCCTTTTAATACGTGTCTCACAAATTTGCTTCACTTACTAATTTACTTTGCTGATTTGCTTTGCTTAAGAACTGACCTTATTTATCTATTTTATATTTATTTTGCCTTTGCTGTCTATCCTTTTTTTCCTCCTTTAGTTCTTCTCTTACGTCCTTATTCTATAGTCTTCTGCTTCTTTCTCTTCCTGAAGATGAAAGTTAAAGGAACCTGGAGACTATTCTCCTTCAAAATTTCCTCAGTTTCTGCTGAATTTCGTCTTTGTGTTGTTTTTCCCCCCTCCAGATTACATGTTGGTACAATTTTAAATAACTGTATTCTGACATTTTTGGATCCATGCTCTCTTCCTCTCTCCTACTTCCTAGCTGTGTGACCCTGGGAAAGTCATTGCCTAGCCCTTACCATTTAGTTTTGATTCTAAGATATTAGGTAAGAGTTTTTTTTTTAATGGGATAATATTTGTAAAACACTTTACATATTTTTAAAAAACCCTTCCCTTCCATCTTGGAATTAATACTGTGTATTGGCTCCAAGGCAGAAGAGTAGTAAGGGCTAGGCAATGGGGGTCAAGTGACTTGCCCAGGGTCACACAGCTAGGAAGTGTCTGAGACCAGATTTGAACCTAAGACCTCCCATCTCTAGGCCTGGCTCTCAATCCAATGAGCTGCCCAGCTGCCCCCTGAAGATTTTAAAAATGCAACGTAAATGCTACTTATTATTATTAGCCTGAAATTTGGGGAGAGAGATTATTCATAGAACTGAATGGAAAAGGCTTTTTGTATCAGAGGTCCTGGATTCAAATTACAGCTCTGATAATTACTACAGTGTGACACTGTGCAAATTATTTACTTCTTTGGGGGTTGCTTTTGTTCCCTATAAAATAAGGAGTTGGATCATGTACCCTCTATGGGCTCCTTCAAAGTCCCCATCTGTGGTTCTGTGACTATGTTTGTGAACTTCCTGGAAGAGATTTTGGGAGACCCTAAACCAGATGGTGGGGAAAAGTAGAGAGTCTATTTCCCCCATGATTTTTCATATTCAAATATTACTTTTATTGATAACTTTCATTTTTTATATCACTTCATTTAATTTCCAAATATATCCCTCCCCACCCTGCTCCCCAGATAACAAAAACAAAGAAAACAAATAAAAATGATCCAGGAAAATCAAACGTTCACACCCTGACCACAGAGTCCTCCACCTTTGCAAAGAAGAAAGGAAGCTGCTTCTCCAGGATTGTTTAGACATTAGAATTCCAAAATGTCCTGACAGCTTTTCAGTCCAATTCAACAAACATTTTTTAAGCCTCCACCACGTTCAAAGTCCAATGGTAGGCACTATTAAGAAATTAATAGATGGGGTGCAGCTAGGGGACTTAGTGAATTGAGAACCAGGCCTGAAGTTGAGAGGTCCTGGGTTCAACTCTGGCCTCAGACACTTCCTAGCTGTGTGATCCTGGGCAAGTCACTTAATCCCCATTGTCTAGCCCTTACCACTCTTCTGCCTTGGAACCAATACACAGTATGGTAAAAGAAAGAAATTAATAGTTGAGATCTGCCTGTCTGTCCCATAAGGGAAAAGGAATTTGAGTCTGGTATATTGAAATAAATTGTGCTAATCTTCAGGGTGGGGAAAAGGATAAATTTTGTGGTTGTTCAATCATGTCCGACTCATTGTGACCCTATTTTGGGGTTTACTTGGCAAAAATACTGAAGTAATTTCCATTTCCTCCTCCTCCTCCTTCTTTCTTCCTTTACCTTCCATCTTTGAATCAACACTGTATATTGGTTCATTGGCAGAAAGATCTAGGCAATGGGGGTCAAGTGACTTGCTCAGAGTCACCTAGCTAGAAGTGTCTGAGGTCATATTTGCACCCAGGACCTCCCATCTCTGGGCCTGGTTGTCAATCCATTGAGCAACCTAGTAAACCCCCAAAGGATAACTACAAACTAGTCAATAAAGGGAAGGCACTAGATTTTTTTTTTTTTTTTAGGCAAACAGATTTAAGCAACTTGTCCAGGGTTGCATAGCTAATAAATGGCTGTGGCTGGTTTGAACTCAGGTCTTCTTGCTTCTAAGTCTTGTACTAAGTCTTATGCTACCAAGCTGTCCACCCCTCTTTCCTCCTTTAAAAAAACCTCTTACCTTTGTTTCTGTTCTAAATGGAGTTAAGTGACTTACTCAGGGTCAGACAGGTAGGAAGCATCTGAGGATACATTTGAACCCAGGTTCTCCCAACTCCAAGTTTGGAGTTCTATTCACTGTGCTACCTACTTGTTCCACCATTTTCTTCTCCAACTTCTTTGACAGATGAGGAAACTGAGGCAAACAGATGAGGAAACTGAGGCAAACAGGTAAATCCTGACTTGCCCAGGATCATACAGCTAATAAGTTCCGAGGTAAGATTTGAACTCTGGTCCTCCTGACTCCATTCTTGGCACTCTATCCACTGTGCCACTTAGCTGGAAAGGGACCTGATCCCACTCCAGAACCACTGCTCTATTAATATTACCCTGCTTCCAACAGGTTCAACTTCCTAATGCTCTGACCACTTCTGGTCCAAAGCTTTGGTTATATACTATATACTATACTAAACTATACAAAAATAACATATATAGAAATTATGTATAGAGAGATAGAAAGAGAGAGATAGACAGATGGATAGGTAGATAGATGGGTGGATAGATATGTAGATAGATTGATAGACAGATGGATAGACAGATAGACAGACAGATAGACAGACAGATAGATAGATGGATGGATAGATAGATAGATAGATAGATAGATAGATAGATAGATAGATGGATAGATGGATGGATAGAGAGAGAGAGAGAGAGAGAGAGAGAGAGAGAGAGAGAGAGATGGAGAGATACATGGAGAGATAGACAAATGGATTTATAGACATAGACATAGATAGAGAGAAACTATATACATATGCCATGAGCAAAAATCCCCTTTGGTTCTTGCTCCTAAACGCATTTCCAAGAACCATTTGTTTACCACTTACTGAGTGGCTGTCCTTTATCTCAAATCCAGATACTGGGTTGTTTTTCAATTGGCAAATTAGTTCCTTGTCTGACTTGAAGGCAATGAGGAAGTTATGGAGTGAAACTGTTCTCAAACAAGCATGGCTATAGCCTCAGCACTCGTAGACTCACACTATAAAAGGGGGTAGGCACCTTGTCATCCCGCCTATAGGAGGACTGGCCTATTCAGAGAGCTAGCCATAAACATGATTCTATAAAAAGAATCCTATCTCATATCTGGAGTAGCTTTGTATATAAGAAGCGAGCCAGGGCACCAAGAGCAAAACCAAAACCTTCTGGTCAGCTGGACTTGAACCTAACTTGATCAGATCGAAACTCACGGCTGAATATCTCTCAACTCACTGACACTTAACTTGCTCGGTAAGTTCAGTTTGGAGATCATAGGCTCTGGGGAATTAAAATCAGAGGGGAGCACAGAAATTAATCTAGCCTGAGCTTTTTTGTTTTTTTTCACAGAGCAGGAAACCAAAGCCAGGAAGGGTTTCCTCCATAAAGAAGTGACTTGTTCAAAGTCACTAAACTAGTAAACAGTAAAGCTGAGATTTGAACCCAGCTTTTTGAACTCAAAATCCATTTCTTTTTCAACTTTCTCATGTTGCCTCTGGTGTAGAATGGGATCTCCTGGGACTGGATTTTGAGGTGATGTTTGGGGCCTTCTAGAACATGGAATCATAGAATCATAGATTTATAGTTAGAAAGGATCTCAGAGGTCAGCTCATTTCATAGATGAGAAAACTGAGGTTAAGAGAGACCTACCCAAAGGTAACTAAAGATAGTACCAGAGGTGGGATTTAAACCCAGATCCTTTAACTCCAGAATCTATAATCTTTACACTGTTGTACATTATCTCTAGTATGGATTAGAATTGGACATTGTGCTAATAATATATAGGGCCTTCTGTTAGGGGAGAAGCAGGGAGAGAGAGAGAGAGAGATTGACTTTCTGACTTTCCCAAGGTTAAGGCCTATGAGTTGTTGAAGAGTGGAGCATAGAAGGAACCAATGGCTGGTATAAAATAATTATCATTCTAGTGCTGATCCAGGAATGGGAATACAAAAATTGGAATTGGTAAGGAGGGAAGTTGGGACAAAGCAAACACTTTGGATCACTTTCTTTAAACCACATGGGAATGGGAAAACTATCTGGAGTTGAAATGGGCTACATTGGGAGATAGTAAGCAACTATCAATGGAGATCTTTAAGGGAGTTTAAGCTCTGGAGAGGAAATTCTCAATCAGCTATGGATTGAACTAGATAATCTATGGATTTCCTTTTACGTCTGAGAATTTTATTTTATTTAAAAAATTTTTTAAATTTAAAATAACAATTTTATTTTATTTAAAAATTATTTTATTTTTTAATAACATGGGAGTAATTTAAATAGGCTTTGTTTCTCCCCGTATCTCTCCTCTACCCCTTCCCAAAGACTTATTCCTTTTAGCAGAGAATATTTTAAAAAGAGAAAAAATTAAACAAAACAAATCAATACACATTGACAATATCTGACACTATATGCTTTCTTTCTCTCTTCTGAAAATGAGTGAAAGATTGTGTCTTCTGAGTTTCTTCTTTGGGACTATGTTTATTCTTTGTGATTTTGTCACATTTCAGTTGTGATTGTAGTGGGTTCTTCTTTCCTATTACAGTCTTCGAGTCATTGTATACATTGTTTTTCATGATTCTACTTGTATTCTTTGCATCAGTCCATGGAAGTCTTCCCATGCTTTATGATATTTTTGTTGTCAGGCATTTCTTATAGCCTAGTAATTCAATAGCCTACATTCATGGGCCACAGGTTGTTTGTCCTTTATCTTCTGGTTGATCATTGATTTAATTGTAGCTAGTTCTTGGCTACCACAAAAAGTGTGGCAGTTTCTTTGACATCTGGAGGGTTCTGTAGCCTAGGTAGTGATGTTTGGTGCCTTCTAGAACATGGAATCATAGATCTATAGTTCAAAGGGATCTCAGAGGCCAGCCACTTCATCTTATGGCTGAGAAAACTGAGGGAGTTTTTTTTCTGGGAGTTTGAGGGAGACCTGGACATATTAGAAGACACAGTAGCCCATGGGGTATGATTTGTGTGGCTCCCCAAAAGTCCCACCTTCTACAAGAAATCTTTGCCCATCTTTCTTAAGCTTAGTGCCTTCCCTCAGTGATTATTTCTATTTGTTGTTCAGTCTTGTCCAACTCTTTATGACCCCATTTGGGGTTTTCTTGGCAAAGATATTGAAGTGTTTTGCCATTTCCTTCTTCAGTGGATTGTAGCAACCCTGGTCTTCTGACTACAAAAGGAGGGTTCTTTGGACCATACCTGCTGCTTCCCTAAGGCCAGAGGTGGGTAAGCAGGAACGTGAATTGACTAGAAAATCCAGCATATTAAGACTGGTTAAAGGAAATGAGGATACGTCAGCCTGGCCTCCTGACTCCCAATTTACTGATCTTGAATGTAAAATATCTCAGTGTGTGGAGACTATGTGTAATTGAGGCAGTGTAGATTGTGAAGGTTTACAAAGCACTGGTTGAACAGAAAGTGAAAACAATGTTGGATTTGGAAGCAAAGGACCTGGGTTTGTAGCCAGCTTAAGGGGCAAGAAGGACATAATAGTTATAGGACTTCCATAGATTTGAAAGTGTGTCATGGGAAAAAAGGATGAGACTTTTCTGTATATCTGGGGAAGATAGAAATAAGGCCAAAGCTTGGGGGTAACAGTGAATCGTGTTTCAGCTCAATATAATTTTCTGATAATTATCAATCAATAGTCAATCAACAAAACATTTATTAAACATCTACTATGTGCCAGGCACTGGGCTAAGTGCTGGGTATATGAAGAAAAGGCAAAATCACCTCCTACCCTCAAAGGGTTTATATTCTAATGGGGGTGGGGGGTGGGCAGGAAGCATGCATTTTAGTAGGTATACACAAGATACCTACCAGTATCTTTGCCAAGCATACCCCGAATGGAGTCACAAAGAGTTGGGTAGGCCTGGAATGACTGAATGCCAAGACTTTTAGATGAAAAGTATCTGCCTGGCGCAGAGATCCTGGGTTCAAAATGGCTTCAGATACTCCCTAGCTGTGTGACCCCCATTGCCTAGCCCTTACTACCCCTCTGCCTTGGAACCAATATCAGTATTGATTCTAAGATAGAAGGTAAGAGAGAGAGAGAGAGAGAGAGAGAGAGAGAGAGAGAGAGAGAGAGAGAGAGAGAGAGAGAGAGAAAGAAAGAAAGAAAGAAAGAAAGAAAGAAAGAAAGAAAGAAAGAAAGAAAGAAAGAAAGAAAGAAAGAAAGAAAGAAAGGAAGAAAGGAAGAAAGGAAGAAAGGAAGAAAGAAAGAAAGAAAGAAAGAAAGAAAGAAAGAAAGAAAGAAAGAAAGAAAGAAAGAAAGAAAGAAAGAAAGAAAGAAAGAAAGAAAGAAAGAAAGAAAGAAAGAAAGAAAGAAAGAAAGAAAGAAAGAAAGAAAGAAAGAAAGAAAGAAAGAAAGAAAGAAAGAAAGAAAGAAAGACTCATCTGCATGAGTTCAAACCTGGGCTCAGATGCTTACTCATTATGCAACTCTGGGCAAGTCACTTCATCTTGTTTGCCTTTGTTTCCTTATTTGTAAAATGTTGGAAGAAGGAAATGGCAAACTTTTCTGGTAACTTGGCCAAGGAAACCCCACAAATGGGGTCACAAAGAATTAGAAGCAATTGACCAGCAACCTTGCAAAGGAAAAGTACTCTCTGAGCAAGGGTTCTTTTTAAAAAATTATTTAAAAATTTTTTAGTTTCTTTTTTAAGTATTTTCACGTGTTTCCATGATTCATTTTCTTTCCCTTCCCTCTCCCCTCCCGGAACTGACAAGCAATTCCTCTGGGTTGTGCAAATGCTATCACAGCAAGAATTCTTTTTTTTTTAAGTATTTATTTAATTTTTTAAATCCTTGCCTTCGGTCAATCAATATTATGTATTTGTTCCAAGGCAGAAGAGAGTAAGGGCTGGGCAATGGAGGTTAAGTGACTTGCCCAGGGTCACACAGCTAGTGTCTGAGGCTAGATTTGAATTTGGGTCTATCTGACTCCAGGCTCCGTATGCTCTCCACTGTGGGTGGAGGTAGGAGGTGGGAGATAGAAAGCTAATGGTTTGCTGATTTCCTTCCATGAGGGAGGCTTTTCTATAATCCCTCAGTCAATCAGACCAACTAGATCCTTCCTTGCTATGTGACCCTAGGGGCTATTTAACCTCTCTGATTTACATCGCACTTATTATTTGGTAAAAAGATACAGGGCCACTGTTGGATTTGTAGTCAGAGTACCTGAGCTTGAATGCTGTCTTTTCTACTTACTCTTTGTGTGAATTTGGGCAAGTGAGTTAATTTTCCTGGGCCTCAGTTTCCTAACCTGTAAAATGAATACACTAGACTAGATGCTTTCTGAGGTCTCTTCCAATCTTAAATCTATGATTTTACAATCCCAGACACAGCCCAAAAAATCTGCATTCAAGTCTCAGTTCTGATATGGCATTACCGTGTGACTTTGGATAAGTCACTTTCCTTCTTTAGACATCAGTTTAGACAACACTGTAAGACAGGGAAACTCACACTACTGACTGGACTGGACTTTAGTGTGAAAAGAAGTTAATAAACTTTAAAGTTAATAAACTTTTAAAATTATTTTTTTCTAACCCTTGACTTTGGTCAATCAATGCTGTGTATTGGTTCCAAGGCAGAAAAGCAGTAAGGGCTGGGCAATGGGGGCTAAGAGACTTGCCCAGGGTGAGAGACAGTGCGATCTAAGGAGAAGAAGCCCCCTTTCTCCCTGCCCCCCCCCCCGTACCCCCCCATTCAAATCTCGCTAATACCACCTCGATGTGGGACAACCAACAAATTCATTCATCTCTCCGTGTTCCAAGGCCATTCTTTGTGACAGTCGATTTTAAAGCTTGCTGACATCTTCATCCACAGAGTATGAAAATGGAACAAATCACAGGTCTGGCCCCTGCCAAACAATATGTGCACACATATGTAAACACGCAACTATGTATATCTATACATACACACATGCATAAGTGTAAATAATGCCAAAAAGTGGTATTTGTGTCCATGAATGTATTTGAATGAAATTATATTTTTGTAGGTAAGAGAAATATTACATAGATAATAATATAAAGTTAAGAAGAGAAATTAAATAAATGGGACAGGCTGGAAAGGAACAGCAGATCACACCTTTTGGGGTTGTCTGTGTGTGTGTGTGTGTGTGTGTGTGTGTGCGCGCGTATGGGTGTGTGCATGCACGCAAGTGTTTGTGATCTGCTAGTGAATTCAGTGTCCTCAGAAGTCTTGTGACTAGAGACTCAGCTGTGGGTTTATGAGTTAGTTTGAACTTTGTACCTGTTGGTCAAAGCCACTAACCGGTTTACAATCAGCTTCTCGGGTTCTTTGCTTGATGGTTTCTGAGATCATCCTGCAAGGCGGAGGCTGGATGGTCAAGTAAAGTCCTGTATCCACAGAGATGATGTAATATATGCGAGTTGCAATGAGGATGGGCACTTTCAGGCTTTTCTCTAATAAGGGTGGATTTGCATCCATCCACTTTCATTCTGACCCCATCTGACAAAGAGCACGATTTTCTAAACAGCTGGAAGAAATTGGGGCCAGAGTCTCTGACCATGAAATGCCACTTGCTGGATGACCTTAAGTCAGTCCCTTTCCCTGGCCTTAGGCTATCCCTCTGCGAAATGAGGAGCTTGAGAGTAGACCAAATGACTTCCAAGCTCTCTCCCAATTGGGCCCCCTCAGCATATGAGAGGGTTCCACTTTCCTTATCCTCCCAATCCTGACATGGAGTAAGGAATTGTACAGTTCTCTGATAACCTTGTGTTCCTTGATCTAGAATTTGTCTTGTAGTGATGAGTATGAGGTGGAAAAATACTGGATGGTATAGGAGTAAAAATAATAAATACTCCTAGCATTTAAAAAGGATTTTTAATAACAAATCAAAAGAGAGGGAAAAGAAAAAAGGTTCTTTCAGTCAAGTGAGCAGAACAAAGAGAGCCAGAGACTCACACCTGCAGCACTTTACCAAAAGCACAAACACAGAAAAAAGAGCCCCGCAGCAGTGAGGGTCTCAGCCAAATTTATCTCCCAAGCATTCTTACTTAAAATGAGGATATAACTTAAAAGGATGCTGGGAATGTAGCTCAGGTGTTGCAAATTTTCCATCTGCACGATGGGGAATCAGGAGATTTGGATTCTAAGCCTATCTTTGCCACTAACTCACCATGGGCCTTGGATGACTCACTGAAGAGATAGCCAAGGGAAGAAATAAGAACACTGGATTTGGAATCGGAAAGCTTGAGTCCAATGATGCCACTAGCACGGAGAAATCTCTTCTTCTCACTGATCTCGTGAAATGAAGATATACTAAGAATTGTTGGGTTCATTTTTTTCAGTGAACAAAAATTCGTCTTTCTTATCAATATATCTTGTGGGATTTTTATATTTTATTTTTAGTGCAAGTAAGAAAAGATTGGCTTTAGGGATGGTAGGAAAAGAGATGCGAAAGTTGGGTAGACCAAGTGATCTCAGTTGCTGGATGCCTTCTAGAATTTCTCACTTTCTTCTTCACCCTCTATTGAGTCTGTGACTACTTCCTTATAATTCTTCTCTAGGGCAGTCAGGTTTTCCCTGGCCTCAGAGAATTCTCCCTCCCCCATGCCTTCATCCACAGACCAGTGCACGAATGTCCACTTTGCATACCCAAGGTCAAACAGGTGCTGTAGACAGACCCATGCTTCGTGAATGGTGGTTGTATTTTTCAGCAGGCATACTGCCCTCTGTACTGTCTCTACCAGGTACCATTACTGAGACCTGGTGGGGGACTGGGAAGTGATACCAACCTTGATGCCAGTGGGACACCAGTCTATGAACTGAATGCTTCTCTTGGTCTTGGTTGTAGCAATGGCGGCATTAGGCACCAGGCCACCTCAGTACGGCATGCTATTTATCATAAGTTTAAACTCAAGAGAATACAAGTATTTAACCTTAAATATTGACATTGTACTCCTAAAAGATGGAACTCTAACCTCTTTAGCCATTTGGAAATGTTTCAATTGTCATGAAGGTCCATGAACCTTGCCCCTTATTCCAAAACATTTTCTTAATGATGAGACTTTTCTTCCATGATTGGATCTAGAAAAAAAGAAGAAAATGTAATCTCTTCTGGGTTTGATCTTTTGGATTTTAGAATGGTTGAAGTGATTGGCAATTTTTAAATAATAGTTTTTCACTTAGCACAATTATTTTTTTCATAATTGCTTTATTTACATTTCAAAAATAACTTTAAATAGCCTATCTTGGATGTGCTCACCTCCATCCTTATGGGTAACAAAAATAAAATTAAAAAAAAAAGTCAGATACTTGCCATGACGGAGCTTAGGTAATATTCCAGAGATTAGGTAATAAAACATACCACTCCCATCATGGCAGAATGTTGTAAATATCTGATGAGGTCACTGGGTCAAATGTTTTTGCTCCCTTGTTTTTCTTTGACACAAAGGAGGGCTCAGAGGGAGGAGGGAGTTGAATTGATTTTTGTAAATAAAAAAGTCATCAATAAAATGGAAGTTGAAAGAAAACAGAGGCAAAAACCTTCTCAGCTTTGGGAAGCAGATGGGATATGCAAGGCAGTTTCCATTGAAGGATGAAACTCCAGGCAGAGTTTGTTTTGTCTGGTAAAAATATACCACCATTCTGTGTACAAATATGGTGTCTGTTGATTCACCATTGAGAAGACATTGCTTTTGCTTTTTTAATTTTTTTTAAACCCTTAACTTCTGTCAAAATCAATACTATGTATTGGCTCTAAGACAGAAGAGCAATAAGGGCTAGGCAAAGGAGGGTAGGTGACTTGCTCAGGGTCACACAGTTAGGAAGTGTCCAAGACCACATTTGAACCCAGGAGTTCCCATCTCTAGGCTTGGCTCTCAATCCACTGTGCCACCTTGCTGCTCTTTTTTTTTAATTTGTTTGTTTGTTTTATTTGTTTCTCCAACAGTGGGGTTGGGGGTCCCATTGAGTCTCCCAAGCCCCCTTGTGGATGGATGGCTAAGTAGCCCAATAAGGAACTAAACCCAAGGCTCTCCTATTATTATCCCTATGGAATACTGATTATAATAAGAATAAAACAATAACAATGCAAATTATATTTATGTAGACAACTCATTGGGATTCTGTTGCCATCCATCATCAAAGGAGTTAGTGGTACAGAGAAAAGATAACTAGCTCAGAATTCAGAGATCCTGGGTTCAAATCCCCTTTTCTAATTTTATTTGTCTTTAAGACAAGTCCCATAACCTCACTGAGCCTTGATTCCCTCATCTGTGAAATGAGGAAGCTGGATTCAATGGCCCCTCAGGCCCCTTTCATCTCTAGGTCCAAGATCCTTTGAATTCATTTGAGTTTCCCTGTGAGGGAGGCAGTGAGAATATTCAGCTAGTTTTATAGATGAGGAAATTAAGGCTGAAAGTGTTGTTTAAGACCATGGGGCAGGTAGGTTGCACAGTGGATAGATCACCAGACAAGTGAGGAAGTCCTGGGTTCAAATCTGATCTTGGTCACTTCTTAGCTATGTGACCCTGGGCAAGTCATTTAATTCTGTTTGCTAGCTCTTGTCCTTCTGTCTTAGAACCAATACATAGACAGAAAGTAAGAGTTTTCATATATATATTGTAAACCTCAAATTTCCTTAGACTTATAAATGTTGGAAATTTCACCATTGGGATATTTCATACTTGGAAAATTTCTTATTGATAGTCTATTGGAATGGGAACCCCATTGGCATGGGAGGTTCCTTCTCTTCCCTTCTTAAGATTACTTTAGGACAGAGACCCTTTGCTGAACAATGGAAAGGACTTTGACCTATGCTTAAGCATAGAACAGGAATTTCTTTGAGTCTTGATTGATTTTAGAATTGATACAATGGAGATACTCCACCCTATTCAGTCCTAATAGGATTGAGTAAGGGCTGCAGCCTAGATCAAAATTTAATTATTCCAATCTCTACCATACTCAAGTTAACAGGATTTAGAAAGGGCTGTAGCAAAGGAGTATAGATTTAATCATTTGAAAAATATGACCTTCAACAGACATGTGCAAAAACCAGAAACCTCTGGGCGGTCCTGGGTTAAGCGAGAGCCTCCATTGACAGGGAAATTGATGAAGAGTGATTGGTAGATGTGAGGACTGAGGGGAGGCAACTTGGATGGTGTCCTTAAAGATAGGAGGGTCTGGAGACTGGAGGGGGTTGAGTTTTTGGGTCGGTGTGGTTCCTGGGCTCGGAGGAAGCTTGTTCTGAAGGAAGCTGAAGGTGGGGGCCTCTGAGACTGTTTCTCCATTTTGGACACGTGAGTAATAGGGACTGATCTCTTTTCTTTGCCCCAGCTATCTAAGGGCTTGGGCCTTTTGGCCCAGTCTAAACAGAAGGGGTATTTAAGCCCTATTCCCTTCTCTCCCCTTTCTCTCTCCCTCTATCTCTAATTCCTTTCTTACTCCTATTGTAATTAAACTCCAAAAAAGGCTGACGGCTGACTTGAGTTTTTCATTTAGGAATTACATAGCTGATTCCTTGGCGACCTTAAATTAATATATATCAGTCTTTTAAAGTGATTCCCTTGTTACAATATATATATGCATATATATGTATCTCTATACAATACACATGAATACATACATATACACATATATAAGTTCACACAGTAACCCAGGCATATACCCAAAATACTGAAATGGTGGTATGGTCCATCTCATAGGACCAGGAATGGACATCTCTTCTTCTCTCAGTCACTAACTAAACCTTGGGCACATCACATAGCCTGTCTGTGCTTCCGTTTCTTCTTTTATAAAATGAGGATCACAATATTAACATATATTCTTCCTACCTTATAGGATTGAGGTGAGGATTCAATCATGTTCATTAAGTTTGTGGTACTTGACCAGCTCAATAAGTTTTTATTTACAATGTTATCTCCTTCCTTTTCCTGAGTACCCTTATGCCCAGGGCTCTGTTTTTCTAAAGAGTGTTTGCTTTTGTTGTAGCTGGAACAAGAATGGATAAACAGAGGCCATCTTGGAAGGCAGAGCTCTTGCTAAGAAGAAAAGGCCATTCCCTGGACAGATCTCAGGTCTCCAAGATGTCAGGAACTCAGGACTCTCAGGACTCAATGTCTGCTAGCCCAGCACTTCGCCGGACATTAAGTGATTGGGTTCAACCCTTGGATGGGCGAGCAGTGGTGTCAAAGAGTGGTGCTTCTGTGGCCTCAAAGCTAGAGAAAACTAAAAGGGTCTCCAGTGAGTCTGGTGGCCAAAGAAGCAACCACCACAAGGACAAGACCCACAAGAAGGGCCAGCATGTGTTGCTAAAGAACCTAGTGAACTTCCTCACCAAGACAGGATCTGAGGAACAGAGGGAAAAGGGAGAGAAAAAGTCAAAGGAGAAATGTAACTCCATTCCAGACACAAGACACCTAGAAGCATGTGTGGACCCACCAGAGACAACCTTTAGGAAGAAAGACAAGGAAAGAAAAGACAAAAAGTCAAAGGAGAAAGGTGTCTTCCCTCATGGCTCAGAACCCCTAGAGGCATGTGTAGACCCACCAGAGACAACCTTTAGGAAGAAAGACAAGGAAAGAAAAGACAAAAAGTCAAAGGAGAAAGGTGTCTTCTCTCATGGCTCAGAACCCCTAGAGGCATGTGTAGACCCACCAGAGACAACCTTTAGGAAGAAAGACAAGGAAAGAAAAGACAAAAAGTCAAAGGAGAAAGGTGTCTTCTCTCATGACTCAGAACCCCCAGAGGCATGCTTAGACTCACCAGAGACAACTTTTAGGAAGAAAGACAAGAAGTCTGGTTTCAAGAAGGCCTTTTCTTTTAAGAGACATGGCAATGAAGAGGCCAAGAAATCTACAGGCTTGGATGCTGGAAACCCTGAGGCAAAGAGGCCTACAAAGCCTACCTTCCTCCCTTTGTGCATCAGCCACAGACCAGAGAGCCTGACCACCTCTGGTAAGTGGACCTATTTATATTATGTTCCAACTCTGCAGACACCTCCTCCTTCCTCCTCCAAGTGGCCAGCTTTAGGGTAGGTTTGGCAATTTTTAAAGAGTGGAAGGTCCCCTCTGTTCCTTTATGGGTAGGGAGAACATCCTAGCTGTCTCTAGGTCATTCTCCTCCACAGTGTCTCACTCCCCACCCCAAGTCACTGCTAGAATCGGACTAGGATTGACCAAGTCCATTGGCAGAATTGCTATGAAGGTATCCCACCCTTCCCCCCAGAACCAAGAAAGGGCAGTGGTGATAAGAGGACAAAAGCTCACTCTCTCTTTCAGAAAGGTAATTAAAAAACTATCATTGACATTTTACAGATGGGGAAACTGAGGCTTGGGTGAAGATCACATGGCATGTTAGTAGCAGAGCTGGGACTAAACACTAGGTCTCATAATTCTTTGTGCAGTTCTCTTTACAGCCCAGGTGGGTTGTTTCTACTCTAGCTACCTCCTATTTTTGCTTCTTATCACCCTTTAATTGCTCCATATTTTGCCCACCCCCCAACCTAGAAACACCCACTGAGAACCTTTTACCTTTACTTTATTCTCATGGCATGGAGGAAAGGATCAGATAACCCCAGGAATGGAAAAGATTAATAATTAATAAGAAAGTGCTCTTCTTTCCAGGGGAACTAGTCTTTTAAAAGGAGGAGAAATGCTTAACTCAAAGGAATGATTTTCTAATGGTAAAATTTCAGGCACCTCAAGGGAGGAGAGTGGATAGAGTACTGTACTAAGCTTGGGGTCAACAAGATTTATCTTCCTGGGTTCCAATCCAATTTGAGACACCAACTAGCTGTATGACCCTGGGAAAGTCATTTAACCCTGTTTGCCTCAGTTTCCTTATCTGTAAAATGAGTTGGAGAAGGAAATGGCAAACCATTCTTGGATCTTTGCCAAGAAAACACTAAATGAGGTAACAAAGAGTCAGGCATGACTGAAAGGACTGAAGTTCCCAGTGCCCATGGAAGCATGAGTCAGGGGGCCTCCGAAGGCTGGACTAGGAGTCCTGGTACATAATAACTGAAAGAGGTTGTGGAGATCCAACCTTCTCATTCTATAGACGAAGACCTTAGTGGGTCCAAAGAATTTAGCCAGTGAAACTTTTGTGAAGCATTATGTTTGTGGGACCAAGCTAAATATTGTGAATAACAAGGAAGGCAAAAAGAGTCCCTGCCGGGGGCAGCTGGGTAGCTCAGTGTGTTGAGAGCCAGGCCTAGAGATAGGAGGTCCTAGGTTCAAATCTGGCCTCAGACACTTCCCAGCTGTGTGACCCTGGGCAAGTCACTTGACCCCCATTGCCTAGCCCTTACCACTCTTTTGCCTTGGAGCCAATACACAGTATTGACTCCAAGAAGGAAGGTAAGGGTTAAAAAAAAAAAAAAGAGTCCCTGCCGTCAAGGAGAGTACATTCTAAGGGGAAAGACATGTAAATAACTAGGCCCATATAAGAAATATGCAAAGATGCTGCTGCCAGGTGGCTCAGTGGATAGAGTACTAGACTTGGAGTCAGGAGGACCTAGGTACAAATTTGGCCTCAGGTACTTCCTACCTTCATGACCCTGGACAAGTCACTTGACCTTGTCTGCCTAGCCTTTACCCTTCTGACTTAAGAGTATATACTAGGACAGAAAGTCAGAGTTTAAAAAAAAATGCAAAGGAGATGGAAGATAATCTAAAAGAAGGCACTGGAGTCCTGGGAGGACTAGGAAAGGCTTCCTTCAGAAGGGGAGACTTGGACTGAATAACTTGCCCAAAGTCACACAACTGGTAAAATAGCAGAGCTGAGATTTGAACCCTTTCCTTTATGCCCCAGATCAGGAAACTTGAGTTTTGTCACTTACTAACTGTGTACCTTTGGATGAATCACCTAGACTCTTTGAGCCCCAATTTGAGCCCTGTTTGTCAAATGGGAGTAATAATAAGTCAAGCCCTGAACCTACAAACAAGATGATGGATCTCCAAGCACTTTATAAACTTTAAAGTGGGTCAGAAATGAAGGCTGCCATGGTGATGATAATATTGCTTCTCCTATTCACATGTATGCTCCTTGGCAATGGGGATTGTTTTGCTTGGTCTTTCTTTGCATCCCTATTGTTTAACACGGTGCCTGGCATATAACAAGAGCTGAATAAATACTTGCCAGCTGATTGACTTGGTTTTTTTTGTTTTTTAATTTAAACCCTTACCTTCTGTCTTAGAGTCAATTCTGTGAATTGGTTCCAAGGCAGAAGAGAGCTAGGCAATGGGGATTAAGTGACTTGCCTAAGGTCATACAGCTAGGAAGTGTCTTTATCCAGATTTGAACCCAGGACCTGTCTCTCAATCCATTGAGCCACCCAGCTGCCCCTTAACTTGTTGACTGATAGATCATATCTCTTCCCATATGAATGTCTTCTTGTGACTTGTTGGCCAGGACCCAACGTCAGCCAGAAAACTCATTCTGCCACTTTGCTCTTAGTTACAGATTCCCTGGCCATTTAAAACACATTTGTTTCTGTTTCCAGAGTCCGAGGAGGATGAAGTACATGAGAAGGGCACGTCCACAGAAGTCAGGACTCTCAGTTCTACTGGACTTTCCAAGCAAGCTGGGCTGCCCCCGCCAGAGGAAAAGCCACCTCCTGACAGAAGCTATGAAACTAGTGAGCATCCATCACTTTAATGAAGGTCTTGGGTGGACTTTTGCTCTGAGCTCCTGGGCTGGGGAGGCAGCCTGATTCACAGATTCTTGGTCTCACAGAATGCTAGAGCTGGCCATTAGGTCAATTCCCCTGAGCAGGATTGTGAGCAAAATGAGGATTGTAGAGCTATAGCATGATTGTTGTCCTCCCTACTCGAAGAGGACCACAATGGCACCATCGTGTCAGGGTCATTGAAGCTCTGAAGGTTCAGACACAAATAGGCTGGGTGAATATTTGGGATCTCTAAATTTGTGCCCCTCATGTTTCTTTTGAGCTACCCTAATTCTGCTTTGCTCATGGGGCCCAGAGCCTTCTTTGGCGAGGGCACATCATGCAGGATGGGCTTGGGCCAGTGTCTCTCCTGTCTCACAACTGATTCTAAAGTTCTTCAGGGAGTGTCCTTGTAGGACTTCGTCAGGCCTCATAGAGTTATAAGAGACCAAGGAGCATTGGCCCATCTTTATCTTTATCTTTAAAATGAGAGAGTTGCTCTGTAAGGTCTTTGGACAGCTATAGATATACAATATATATGTGTGTGTATATATATATACACACATAAAGAGAGCAACTCTCTCATTTCCTTTTACTTTATTATTTTAAAAAAAGCCAAAATCTTACTTACCTTCCATCTTGGAATCAATACTTTGTATTGGTTCCAAATCAGAAGAGTGGTAAGGGCTAGGCAATGGGGGTCAAGTGACGGAAGTGTCTGAGGCCATATACATTTAAACCTAGGACTTCCCTTCTCTAAGGTTTAACTCTCAATCTACTGAGCTACCTAACTGTCTCCAACTCATTTTAAAGATGAAGATGGTATGATTCAGTGAAAAGGACAGTGACTCGAATCAGAAGTCCTGGGTTCAAATCTTGACTCTGATAAATATAACCTAGGTAATCTTGGGCAAGTCATTTAATCTCTTTCCTCATCTGTAAAATGAGGGGGCTGGACTCCATGGCCTCTAAGGTCCCTCCAAGCTTTAGCTCTGGGGTCCTATGAAACTGAAGTCCAGAGATGGGAAGCAATTTGCCCAAGGCAACACAATTGGTTTGTCGGTGGCAAAACTGGCACCCCAAACCAGTGCTGACTCCCAATCCAGGGTCCTTTTCTCTTTAATAGGGTGTTCTATTTCTTGTTCTTCTCGAGGCCCTGGAACCAGAAGAGTTCCATTTGTTTCAGAAAATGACTTGGGGGAAATCAGCTCACATTCACTTGGTCAATGGACAGGATTACCAGACTGCCTAATCAATATAGTTATAGCCCTCCTCCATCCCTGTTCCCTGCCCCCCTCCACCAATGTCCTACCTGCTGGACTGAGTTTCTTCTTGAGATGGATAAATTATATAGTAAGCCAAGAGCCTTGAGTGCCAGATTGTGTTTCAAGAAAACAAATTTGGGCATCTCAGTGGATAGAGAGCCAGGCTTAGAGATAGGAGGTCCCGAGTTCAAATGTGGTCTAAGACACTTCCTAGCTGTGAGCTGTGTGACCCTGGGCAAGTCACTTAACCCCCATTGCCTTGCCCTTACTTCTCTTCTGCCTTGGAACCAGTACACAGTATTGATTCTAAGATGGAAGATAAGGGTTATAAAAAAGAAAGAAAACAATATTTTCACTTGAGAAACATTTCTGAATGATAAAAAGTAGCCCAACTCTCTTGTTTTCCTTTAGTTGACATTATTATCCAGAAGATAGTTGCTGTTCTCAGAGAAGAAGGAGACAGATGGGATGAAAAGGTAAGAGGCAAGCCCTTGGGATGCCCAGACCCAGTATCTCCACTTGGTTTCATCCACTTAAAATCGCTGTCTAGTCAAAGCTTATCCAGGACCCACTTCTTTCCTGAAATGTACTTATAGGATCACAGATTTAGAGCTGGAAGGCATCTTGGACATCATTGAGGCTTATCTCGGCCTCCAGTACCTGAGCCAATGGAAGCAAACAAAGTTTAGGTGACTTGTCCATGGTCACACCGCTAGGAAGAATGGAGGCCAGGTTCAAACTCATGTCCTCCGGACTCCAAACCCAGCACTCTATACGCTACACCAGGATGCCTGTGATATCTCCCAGACCTTTAGAATTCTCTCCCATCTCAGGGCTTGATCCTGCATATGTGTTACCATTCACCATACAAAAAAACCCTTACGGGGGCAGCTGGGTAATTCAGTGGATTGAGAGTCAGGTCCAGAGATGGAAGGCTCTGCCTTCAAATCTGGCCTCAGACACATCCCAGCTGTGTGACCCTGGACAAGTCACTTACCCCCCATTGCCTAGCTCTTACCACTCTTCTGCCTTGAAACCAATACTGTATTGATTCCAAGTTGGAAAGTGAGAGTTTAAAAACAAACAAACAAACCAACCCTTACAGTGTTACATACATGGGTGCTATTATTATTATAATTACACATAATTAGTGGTACCAAAATTAGTGGGAATAATTGGTTGTTCTTTTTTCATTCCTTATGCAAGGTAGTCCAGTGTGGTAGACAGATAATTGGGAAATCAGATCCCTGGGTTCTAATCTTGGCTTTCATCCTATGACCATCATCATGTCTTCTGTCTGGATCCAAGTTTCATCTTCTGTAAAATGAAGGGGTTAGTCTCTAAGGTCCTTTCTAGTTCTGACAATCTAAATTCCTCTGTCTCCCTTTAAGGATCAGGCAGCTAGATGGTACAGTGGATAGAGTCAGATCTGGAATCGGGAAGGCTTGTGTTCAAATCTGGCATCTGACATTTACTAGCTGTGTGATCCTGGACAAGTCACTTAACCCTGTGTGCCTCTGTTTCCTCATCTGTGAAATGATCTAGAGAAAGAAATGATAAGCCACTCCACTATCTGCCAAGAAAACCCCAAATGGGGTCACAGAGTCTGACTCAACTGAAAAACAACTAAAGAGCAAAGTGTCTCCCCAGCTATATATATAAATTCCTTCAAGGCTAGCAATTAGTTTTTTCCCTTCTCTGGATTCCTCCCCTAGACCTAATCAGAGCCTGCACAATCATTTGTGTGCCTCTGGGGGGTTGACAATCACACCCTCTTTGTATTAGTTAACAACAGTTTGAACCCTTACTGTAGTGAATACAACTTGACTCAACAGAGATAGTATGTTCCTTGGAAAGTAGGATTTTTTGACATTAAAATGTAGCCATATAAAATATCAAATTTAAGTAGAGGGGCAGCTAGGGGCCTCAGTGGGTAGTGCAACAGGCCTAGAATCTGGAAGACCTGGGTTCAAATCTGGCCTCAGACACTTCCTAGCTATGTGACCTTGGGCAAGTCACTTAACCTCCACTGTCAACCCCTTGTCATTCTTCTGCCTCGGAACTAAAACAGAGTATTGATTCTAAGACAGAAAGTAAAAACTCAAAAAAACCCCAAAACACAATTCATTGTCCCTTAGTTAAGAACCCCACCCATCTACTCCAATTCCCTCATCAGCAAACAAGCAAATATTTATTAAGCAGCTGGAAATTTTTTATAGAGGAGGAAAATGAGGCCCATGGAGAGAAAAAGTGATTTCCCCAAGTTAGCAAGCAGCAGAGTTGGGTGGGGTTTGAACCCAGGGGTTCAGCCTCAAAATCCCATGCTTGCCTACAGCTGCCAGCAGCCACAAAATGGGGTTATTCCTGGGTGAGCCCCTCAGAAGGGAAGTTGGAGATGCGGGAAAATGGGTGATGGGCTTTAGAGATAAAAGAGAGCATGAGAAAGGAAGAAAGACTCAGACAAGAGAACTGCAGCAAAGCCCAAACCTCACAGCCCAAACTCACGGCTCTTGGTGGAATTGAGCTTACTGGTTTTGGGACATATTGGCTTTTATTGGGGGGTAACCAAAAGAAAGGGGGGAAGGGAGATAGGTAGCATTATGAGGTCATCATCCCAAGATATAGGCCTGCGTTTGAAAGTGTCAAAATCTCCAACCAAGACCTTCGTCACCGATATCCACCCATCTCATGGATTTCAGGTCCCGTTAGATCTTAGGCTTTCTGCAGAGTGTAATGGCTCTATTGCGATCCCTTTGACTGACCTCAGACGTAATAATTGGTGCCAGTCCCGAGATGTTTAACAAATGCTTGCAGGTTCTTCCAGTCTCAAGCTTTGGGGGCCAATATCTGTAAAGAGCTTAACCTTCAAGATCAAAAGCATTATTACTGATTCCAATGTACTTTCTGTTTTAAAAAAGGAAAGAAAGGAAAGAGATGAAAAATCAAATGCCCCATAATAAATATAAAAACCTAATAATAAAATTTTTGAACTTGTGGCTCACATTTCGTGTGGTAATGTTTTAGCCAAGCAGAGGTTTCTCACTCCAAAATGAGATCCATTTCCTATTTTAACTTGACCATGATTCCCAGCGAGTGTATACAAAGCTTTTCAAAATATAGTAGCACAATTAATACCGAATCTAAAAAGTAGCAATATTCCCAAAGTGTAACATTCTATTTGGTTGTTGAACCACTACATCTCCTTTTCAATTAAAAGATAGATTTTTAAATTAAATGCAATTTAAAGCCAAATTAATTTTTATACAAGCCTAGTTGAATAAAGCATGCTTTTTGTAGGCTGTGAATAACTAGGTTAAAAGCATTATCACATATACATTTTGGACAATATGCACAATTTCTGCTGTAAGTGAATAGTATCCAATGTACTGTTGTGACATTTCCAATTGTAACATTTGAGTAACATGGAAGAATTCCAACAAAATAATTGCAAGTAACATTTTGTACAATACAATTTGAAATTTTAAGGTACATGAAAAGAGTCGACTCATTACAAATATCCATAGACTTTTAGAATAGATGTTTGCAAGTAAACCAGTAATAATTGTTTGCAGATAAACTTCCTCTTAGTCAAAGTTCATTAGACCTGTTCTGAGGCCAGTGGCTGTGCCTTGGTTGTTTGTCTGCTGTTCTGCTACTATCTGGTCACTTTGATGTCTCGTAGGTGGTGCTGGACAGACATCTGCTTTCTCTGCTCTCTGGGCTGTCCTTCTCTGGGAATGCTTCATGATTCTGGTTTTCTTCTATGCATTTCTGATATCTGTGAAAATAAAAGCAGAACCTCGACCCCAAGTGATTGAGTCACTGGGTTTTTTAAACTCTATTTCTCTTAGAAATAGTTTGCTCGAAATTATCTGATAATATCCTTTTTGGTTTTGAATTTGGGCTTTTACATTTCTTTTAGCCCTTTCTCCAGTTTCTCGTCTTGTAGAATTTTCTGGGATACCAGTCTTATGAGTGATGTTCCATAATTTGCCCAATTTTGCCCATCTCTTGTTGGTATAAGCATTGTTACTCCAATTTTTGAACTGTTTTGGAATGCCCAAATATGTAGAAGTGTTTAACCAATGTACTATAGCATGGTGTATTTTTTCTCCATTTTGAGCTGTGACCAATATAGTATGAGAATGAGTTTCTATAATCACATATATATGTTTCAATTTTCCAAAATGGTCATATTGTAAAATATCCACTTGACACAATTGTGCAGGTCTTAAAAGACTCCCCAACCCAGGCTGCTTCCCACAATCTTGCCCTTCCTTTCTGCATTCCAGATCAAAGAAGACCCAAGTTTTAGGGTGGTCTTGGAGAATCTCTCCTTTACCTCCTTCCAAACCTTGACAGATGCCCTCGTCGATCAGAACAAGAACCAGAAGGAGCCAGATAGGAGTCGACAAGAGAGACGCTACCAGTTTGCCGTTTATCTGACTAACAAATTTGCAGGCAACGCTAACCACGCTGTCCTCCGCTTCATGGGCTGCAGAGACCACGCAGTCCCGCACACATTTGGCCATATACCTTACAACAATGAGCAGGCAAGTGGGGGCAGGGACCAGGCGCCACACAATATCCAAGAGTTTTGGGGTGTCATCAGTAGAAGCCACTCAACGCTTTTAAAGGGAGATCTGCCCCCAAAGTGGGTTCTTCCCGTTTCTGCTCTCTGCTCATTCAAATTCTACCCAACCTTCATAGCATAGCTCAATTCCGAGCTCTTCCACAATTCTTTCCCTCATCACTCTGACTGCTGGAAATTTCTCCCTTCTCCAATTTTCTCTCTCAATTTTTCTCATGGTATATAATACCACAAAGCAATCAAGGCAGAATTGGAAGAGTTGGGCAAGTCACTTAACTGAGCCTCAGTTTCTACACCTATAAGATTAGAAATGATCTCTTCTCTGTCTACCTCACAGAAAAAATTAAATGGGATAATGGGCATGAATTTATTTTGTATAGTATGAATGAATGAATATTTCAGTTATGTGTCTATAGGCTTTAACAGCCTGTAATTCAAGTGCAACATCCTATGTTAGGTCTTGGGGAGATGTAGAGATAATATATATATATATATATATAATATATATTTATATAAATATACACATATAAATAAATATATAAATATACTATATATAATTTTATAGAAATAAATATATAAAGATGAATTAAGGAACAGGGCCTGACCTCAATGGCTAGTTGGCACAGTGGCTAGAGCACTGGAATTGGAATCAAAAAGACTCATCTTCATGAGTTCAAATCTGGGTTCAGAAACTTACTAGCAGTGTGTCCTTGGACAAGTCACTCAAGCACTTTTTGCCTTAGTTCATCTCTAAAATGAGGACTAGAGAAGGAAATGGCAAACTACTTTAATATCTTTGCCAAGCAAATCCATGAACAACAACAAACATTCTGATCTCCACTCAGCAGATTGGCAAACTGAGTTTCGGAGAGGTTACGTGATTTGCTCCGGCTCACACAGCTATCAGGCTCAGGCTAGATCTGGCTTTACGGGGTGTCCATGTGGTCTCACACATGTCCCTTTCCTCTTAGAGAATTAGGAAAGGCGGATTACAACCATTTTGCTTCGGTAGCCTATAAGAATGATTCCAAGATTGCTCTATAGCAAAAATGAATAACATGGAAAAAGGTATCAAGTGATAACATTTGTACAAACAAGTGGAATTGCTTATTGGCTCTGGGAGGGGGAAAGGAAGAGGAGAGGGAAGAGAACAAGAATCATGTAACCATGGGAAAATATTTTTTAAATTAATTTTTTTTAAAACCCTTACCTTCCATCTTGGAATCAATACTGTGTATTGGTTCCAAGGCAGAAGAGGACTAGGCAATGGGGGTTAAGTGACTTGCCCAGGGTCACCCAGCTATGAAGTGTCTGAGGCCAGATTTGAACCTATGACCTCCCATCTCTCAGCCTGGTTGTCAATCCACTCAGCCACCCAACTGCCCCCTAAAATAAATGAATTTTTAAAAAAGGGAAAAAAAGAATGATTACAGTTGGTTAAAAAAATGACTAAAAGAAAGCCTGTCTCACTGGCCTGGCTTCCGTCTTCTAGCCTTGGTAATCATTTGTTTATTCAGTCAGTACCTGGGATATGCCTTGCTTTCATTTATTCATTCATCAAAGTTCTCCAGTCTGGCTTCATCTGCCTCTCTACCTAACCATGGTCCTCTGACCTACTGTTTTAATGTATCATTAGGCTCTATTAAGTGGGATCAGTCAGATCCCAAAGTGTCTTCAAAGGTAAGATCTGTATCTAAAAATGGTGTCCATTTTCTCTTTATAGTATGGGGCAAGTTCACCCTTCCACAGTCCAGATTGAAGCTCAAGCCTCTCTGTTTTTTCGAGTTGCCAGACAATTGGAGCCATTAAGAGATGGGAATACGCTTTCTTGGACCCACAAAGTAATGCTTCATGAACCTACTTGAAACCAAGAGGATAAAATCTCTGAGTGCTCCAATGCCTTTTAGATCATCTAATGATTGATTGGTCACTTCTTATTGAAACAGAGGATGCACCAGTGTGGGCATCAAGCCAGTTCTCTGGGAGAGTTTCCTGTTGCAAAGAAATAGTGACTCAGTTTGATGAACCCTCCAATTCATTTCAACAGATACCTCTTGTGTGTGCTCTCTGCATGCCAGGTAGAGCCCTGCTAGAGGTTATAAAGCGGAGCATAGGCATAGAGAGAGCCATTGGTGGCAAAGTGACTCTGTAGCTCTGGAATCAGAGCTATGGAATCAGAGCTACATTTCCCTTCTCTGAGGGTTAGTTTCTTCATCTGTCAAATGGGGAGGATACTTGTACTTTCTACTTCACAGGGCAGTTGTGAAGAAAGCACCTTGTGAACATTAATGAGCTTTAGAAATATAAATTATTATTATTATTATTATTATTATCCTCAAGGAGCTCAGGGTTCAGTGGGAATGATAAAACATTCATATAATTCACTACAATGCATATGGGTGATATGATAGGTGCCATGATGGAGTTGCAAAGGTTTATGGAATCTGGTGTCATGGAGAAGGGTATAAATGTGTAAGGGAAGGAGAGAGGGAGATGAAGAGGGAGAGAGAGAGAGAGAGAGAGAGAGAGAGAGAGAGAGAGAGAGAGAGAGAGAGAGAGAGAGATAGTGAGCAGAGAAAGAGGCAGAGAGAAAGAAAGAGAAACAGAGAAGGCAGGGGAGAGAGAGAGGAGAGAGGAGAGAGGAGAGAGAGAGAGAGGGGGGGGGGGGGAGAAGGGAGAAATTGAGTTAGAGACATGTGGGTTCCAGCATCATCTCTGACACGAGATTTGTGACTATGAACAAAGGAGGATTACTCGATATCCTCATCCATAAAATGATGGTAGTGGGGTGGAGGAGTTTCACTACATGACTTCTTAAGGTCATTTCCTGGTAAGGAAATCAGGGAAGGCTTCATGGAGGAGAGGTCATTGAGGCAAGCCTTGGAAGATGAGTATATTTCAAAAAATGGTGATAGGGAAATGGGATAGGCATTCTAGGCTTGGGAAAGAATATAGACAATATGCAGAGGGCAGGAAGCACAGGATTTTCAGGGAGCAAACAGTAAGTAGTCCAGTTTGTCTGGGACATGGACCACATGAAAAGGAATAATGTAAGATAAGGCTGGAATAGTTGGAGCTATCCATTCATTCAGAAAAACAGTTACTAAGCATCTACTGTGTGTCTGGTCTTGGCTAGGTCCTGGGGATATAGAGCCAAAAAATGAAATAGTTCCCGACTTTGAAAGGTTTATATTTTATTGGAGGAAAACAATACATAAACATATAGATATATAAATACAAAACATGTACAAAGTCAGTCAATTGAAAAACACTTCTTTTTTTATGTACTTACTGTGTGCTAGGCACTGTGCTAGGAGATATAAATAAAGAGAAAAAAATCCAGTCCTTGTGTTCACGGAATGTGCATTCCAATGTGGGAGGCAATATGTAAATAACTGGTCCCTACAAGCTGTACTGGTCATTGTCCTTCATTCTTGAAGAGGACCAACATGGCATCACTGGAGTGATGTCTTTTAACTTGCACATAAATTGGATTTAAGTGAGGCAGAGCTATGCAGAGTGGCCAGCCTTGCTCTCTCTTTCAGTCATCCAAATTCAGGGCAAGACAAAAGTCAGGGTGACTGTTGATGACCCAGGATGCAATGGATGGTTGACTTTGGGGTCGTCAATGTCTGACCAAGCTCTAGGCACTCTACAGTGCCTGCTTCAATTGCCTCCATGGCCTTTGGAACAAAATGTTCCCGTCTAACCCTTTAGCTAGGGAAAGTCTTCACATGCTTGGGGTAGACAACCCCCTCACTCACTGATAGGTTTACCTTGTAGTTTACCCTCTACCTGGTGTAGTTTGTCTGCTAAGATGGTTTACCAGGATACAGCCATCATGCATGCTACAGCTTCTTGGAGCCACAGGGGAGAGCTGGGTGCTAGATGGATGCCAAAGGTGGATGAGTAGACCTTGAAAAGGGCTTGGCAAGTCCCTACACAAGACATATATATATATGGGAGAGAGCGACAGAGAGAGATGGAAAATGGATACAAACATTGATTGTATTCTCGAGGAGTTTAGTTGAGAAATGGAAAAGAAATCTCAGATGATTACTCAGAGATGACAGGATCAAGCAAAGGCGAAGATGAAGAAGACATGAGTATGTTTACAGGAAGCAGAGAAAGCCGGTGGAAAGGGAGACACTGATAAGAGAAAAGAGAGAGGACAGTGAGGGCTGACTGCTGGAGAAGTCAGAAGGTGATGTAGAGAGATTGGCTTTGGTGAGGAGAAGGGTCACCTCATCAGTGACCAGAGTGACCCACTGTCTAGCCTGTTCTTGGAACCAATATTAAGTAGATTCTAAGAAGGTAATAAATAAATTAAAATAAACACTATGTGTCAGGTTCTGTGATAAGCCCTGGGAATGTAGATACAAACACAAAGAAAAGCAGTTTACTCTCAAAGAACTAACATTCCAATGGGGGTGGGGGTGAAACAACACATAAAAGAGAGCTGGGGATAGAGGGGCAGGAAGTGGAGAACAAAGTACCAGGCTGTGAAGTCTGGAAATCAAGAACAGAACCAGGAGGGGAATGAAGTCTGGATTGATCCCCTCCCCAGAATGGAAGCCCTCCAAGACAATTCATCAAGGGGAGAAAGTGTGGGCCTTGGTTGGCAAAAGCAGCAAGGACTCTGGATGGGGGAAGGTGGGGCAAGGAATTAAGGCTTTGACCTCATGAGGCCAGAGTGGGGCAGAAACCCTGAAAAGGAGGTGATAAGTCACCAAAGAGAAATTTTATCAATTTTGTGAAGATGGGATTAACTCTCCCCTATTTATTCTTTAGATTTTAGCTACCAGGAATGTATACACTCCCACTTAATCCTTAAGTGGGGTGGGGGGAGGTCTATGACCCACGAGTGCTATTGAGTGACAAATCAAAAACAAATGACTGCCCCCTGAGTAGTCTGAAGCAAAGTCAAAGTCGCCATTGGTGCATGTAAAAGTGGACCAAAGGCACAGGAAATGATGCAGAGAACTGTCTTTAAATTTGGTAGTAAGTTCCAGTGAGAGGGTCCTTGCCTTTGAACTTGGCCTTGGAGGAGCTCAGGCTTGAGACCTCAGACTGCTTCCCTTTGTACTGATGCGTGGATGAGTGAAAAAGGATGACTCCCTTTGCTTGGCTTTTCTGGAGGCACTAGCTAGCCCCCAGAGAGGACCCTCATCCTCTTGGAGGAGGCCTCATTGCTGAAAGCCTTGTTTAATAAACCTCTTTCCCCACCTTTGCTGGGGTCACTGAAGCCCTGTCTGGTTTGGACCAGATCAGAGCAGTTCTCTCCCTCCCTCCCTCCCTCTCTGTCTCTCCTCCCTCTGTCTGTCTGTCTGTCTGTCTCTCTTTCCTTACTTTCACACTCTATTTGTAAATAAAACTAACATAAAAGTCATTCTGACTTGAGTAACTCATTTGGAATTAAGTAATTAAATTCCTGGCCACCATACTCTTAAATATTCAGTCCAACCATAATTTTACCCCTTACAATTTCATAAACTGGTTCAAGTCTGGCCCTGATGGAAATGGGTGGACATGACAGGTGTCACCCTTTTAGAATTAGAATCATGAGAAGCTTCATTACTCATGTAGTCCAAAGTTTTGTCTGTTTTTGTGACTATTCTCAGTCATCACTTTAACAATTGCTCATACAAGAGCAGTAAGAGCCATCCTTCTGATATTTTAAACTTGGTACACTGGGATGATGGGCTTCTCCCTGCCAATAATTAGTCTCTGTCCAGGCCTAAACCTCAGTCAAGGCAATACCTACTGCTGGGTGTGATACCAGAACCAGCAAAAGATCTCCTTGAACCCACATTTCTCCTACCAGCTTATCTGAGATTTCCACAATTACCATCTCCCCTTAACAGAAGTCTGGGATCATGTCCATTGTAATTGGTGTGATGGAAAGAATGCTAGATTTTAGGTCAATGGGCCCAAATTCAAATCAGTCTCCACTCTGCAACTGACCCATGGGAATTTGGACAGACCACATCATCTTTCTGGGTCTCAGCTTCCTCTTCTGTAAAATGAGAGGGTTATGATATTGCTGTTGTTCTATTGTTTCTGACTCTTCTTGACCCCATTTGGGGTTTTCTTGGCAGAGATACTAAAGCAGTTTGCCATTTTCTTTTCTATTCTGTTTTATAGTTGAGGAAACTCAGGAAAACAGGGTGAAGTGACTGCCTTCAGGGTCCCAAAGCTAAGTAAGTGTCTGAGGCCAGATTTGAACTCAGGAAGATGCATCTTTCTGGTTCTAGGTCCAGTGTTCTACCTATTGTGTCTTGTTCCAAGGATTGCATTAGATGATCTCTAAGATCTCTTCCAGCTCTAACATTCTGTGACTCCTTCCTTGTCAGTTTTGTTGAGATGAGGGAGATGCTGAGTAGTTGTTGTTCCATAGAAGATAGGCCTGGGCTGATAGACTTGTACAATAAGTTTCCTGGGAAGCCAGGGATGCCCTGGAGAAAGAGAATCTGGCCAGGTTTGGTCCCAATCAAGGGGAATAGAGAAGGACCCATAATACACTTTGCCTTCCCCAACTTGCCTCTTACTTCACTCCAAACAGGGCATTTCTTTACTCACTACCTAATTCTCTCATGACTTCCATTAATGGAAATTGTTAACCATTGTGACTCAGCTGGCCAGTCTGACTGAAAACAAACCAAGTGCTGAGTAACAAATTCTCATTTCTATAATACTGTGAGGCTAATAGAGTGCTACCTCACAACAGCTTTTTGAGAAAGATGGGGGAGGGGAACATGCATTTTGAGCCCCATTTTAGATGTGAGGAAAATGACATTAAAGGACTTGGCCAGACTCACATAGTCAGTGTCAGGTCTTGAACTCAGATCTTTCTGTACTGAAATTGGCCCTCTTTTCTCTGCACCTTGCTATTACTGGGCAAGACTGAAGGCAGAATGAACAGAACTCTCTCTCTCTCTCTCTCCCCCCTCTCTCCTCTCTCTCTCTTTCTCTCCTCCCCACTCTGTCTCTGCCTCTCTCCTCACATTCTTCCCCCTTCCTCTCTTCTTCTTGCCTTCTCTCTCTCTCTCTCTCTCTCTCTCTCTCTCTCTCTCTCCCCCCCCCACTTCCTTCCCCTCTCTCCCTCCCTCTCTGTCTCTCCCTCTCTCCTTCTCTCTCATCTCTCTTTCTCTCCTTTCTTTCCTCTGTTTCTCTCTCCTCTCATCTCTCTTTTTCTCTTTTCTCACTCTAACTCTGCCTCTCTCCTCTCCCCCTCCCTCTCTCCCTCCTTCTCCCCCTCTCTCTTTGTCTCTGTCTCTCTCCTCTCCTCTCTCTCTTTCTCTCCTTCCTCTGTCAGTCTATCTCTCTCCCAATGGCATTATCTTTAATGTGAAAATATTTAATTTGAATTATTATGGAATATGCTATAAAATGTTGGTCTAGTTCTAATTTCTGCTAGACTGTTTTATAGTTTTTAGTTCTTATCAAATAAGGAATTCTTTCCTAAGTAATTTCTGTTTTCAGGTCTATCAAACACTGGATTGTTAAGTCTCATTATTTCTGATTCTCCTTTGTCTAATCTGTTCCATTGATCTACTTTTCTATTATTTAGCCAACATCAAAAGGTTTTGATGATTGTTACTTTATTTTATTTTTCTTAAACCTTTACCTTCCACATTAGAATCAATACTGTGTATTGGTTCCAAGGTAGAAAGCAGTAAGGGATAGGTAATAGGGGTTAAGTGACTTGTCCAGGGTCACCCAGCTAGGAAGTGTCTGAGGCCAGATTTGAACCTAGGACATCCAGTCTCTGGGTCTGACTCTTAATCCACTGAGCCACCCAGCTGCCCCCTGAATGCTACTTTAGAATACAGGATGTCTCAAAAGTTTTAGCACAGTGTGAAGTTTAAATGGCTTTAAAATACATGGAGTCTTTTCTATTTTTTCCAGATTACATGTTGATACAATTTTTAATAATCACTTTCTGACATTTTGTGATCCATGTTTTCTCCTTCCCTCTCCCCTTCCTCTTCCCAAAAATAACAGGTAACATGACATAGGTTACATATGTTGCCTCTCCCATATATAATATAATGTATCATAATATTATGTATACTATTGTAGCACTTGGTCCAAACCCCACATTTTATAAATGAGGCAACTGAAGCCCAGAGAGGTCAAGTGATTTGTCCAAAGTCACACGCAGTAAGTAACAATTGTTCAGCCATTTTTTCAGTAGAGTTGGACACTTTGTGACCGTATCTGGGGCTTTCTTAGCAAAGCCACTACATTGATTTGCCATTTCCTTTTCCACTTCATTTCAGAGATAAGGAAAGGGAGGCAAAGTGGGAGAAGGGACTTGCCTTGGGTCACACAGCTGGCATAAAATACATAGCATTAAGACTTTTGAGACATATTTTATAGTTTGAGAACTAGAAGATATTGATATCATTTATTTGTATATCAATGTGGTTTCCAAACGTGCCCCCAACCCATCCCTTTAATCAATCAGCAAGAATTTATTAAGCACCTACTATGTGCCAGTTACTATGCATAGGGGTCATCATTGCATATGTTTTTTCCTGATTCTGCTTAATTGTATTCTGCATTGCTTCATGAAGGACTTCCCATTAGACTTGCAATTCGTTCTTGTCTTAGCCATGGCTAGAAGTGGACACGTGTCTGGAGCAATCTACTGGAATTCTGGACTTTGAACCCTTCTTCTCTTCCATTGCCAGAGAGAGGATATAAAAATCTTCTTGTCGCTATCTTTGGGGGGATGGAGGAGGAGAGAGGGCAGAAGGGGATCCAAACCTATGATGTCACCAAGTGGGAAATTCTCAGTGTGGAAATACCCTCCACCAACAATGGGAAATTCCCCCTACCGCCAGTTCAAATACACAACTTATCTTAATTTTACCCATAAAAAGCTGCTCAAACCATTATTGAGGCAGTTGGGTGGACCAGCTAGAACAGCAGGTCTGAAGTCAAGGAGACCTGAAAAATCTAGTCTTCATCACTTATTAGCTGAACCTCTTCACCTCTGTCTACCTCAGTTTCCTTAGCTGCAAAATGGAGATAATAATAGCATTTCCCTCCCAGTATTGTCGTGAGGATCAAATGAGATAATGTTTGTAAAGTGCTTGGCACAGTGTCTGGCACTTAATTAATGCTTATTCCCTTCCCCATTGAGAAGTCAAGTGTCTTGTCCAAGCTAATGTTGCTAGTAGATGTCAAGGGTAGAACTTAGAACTCGAGTCTTTCTGACTCCAAAGTTGTCCCTCTCTCCCCTGTACCATGCTCTCCTGCTTTTTGTATATGTAATATAATGAATACTATCATAGAATCCACCTGGTCCAAACCCTACATTTTATAAATGAGGCAACTGAAGCCCAGAGAGGTCAAGTGATTTGTCCGAAGTCACACAGATAGTATACTAGTAACAATCATTCAATCATTTTTTTCAGAGGAGTCTGACAGTGATGTTATTTGGGGCTCTCTTAGCAAGGCTACTAGAGTGGTTTGCCATTTCCTTCTCTAACTCATTTTACAGATAAGGAAACAGAGACAAACAGAGTGAAGTGACCTGCCCAGGTCACACAACTGTTGTCTGAACCCATATCGGAACTCAGGAAGATGAATCCAACTCTGGTGTTTTATCCACTGCCCCCAATGTAACTAAACTAGTAAGTACCAGATTCTCCCCCAAGATCCTAAGCCATCAAGTCCAGTGCCCTCATTTTGTAAATGAAGAAACCAGAAAGGTTACTACTTGCCTAGTCATACAAAAGGAGGATCTGAACCCAGATCCTCTGACCCCAAATCATTTGCTCTTTCCGCTGTTCTATGGAGCTTCTAAAATCCACAAAGCCAAAGGATCTTATACAAGCCTGTAACTGTACCTTCCAAAGACAAAGGAGGCTCATCATTTAGTGCCCCAATAATGCCCAATTCACACCTGGGAAATCAGAGGAAAGGCTGAGTTATCAGATTGTTCATACTTTGTTATGGACAGGTTAGAAAATCAAGGTGATTCTCCTAGGAAAACTGTTGGGGAGGCAGCTGGATGCCTCAGTAGACTGAGAGCCAGACCTAGAGACGGGAGGTCCTAGGTTCAAATCTGGCCTCAGACACTTCCCAGCTGTATGACCCTGGGCAAGTCACATGACCCCCATTGCCTAGCCCTTACCACTCTTCCGGCTTGGAACCAATATACAGTATGGATTCCAAGATGGAAATTAAGGATTAAAAAAAAAAAACTGGCAGGGTAGGGGGGTGGAGGAGATGGTCAATGGTGGAAGGGATCTCCCACTGATCCCATCAGTCCCATAAGGACTTGCCATCCCCTCAGCCCAAGCTTGGGAAGATTCCCCTGGGGAGAATGAGCAGATGATGACAATTCGTTCCAATGGCCGCGAAGGCGGCTGAAGCAGGCACGGAGGAGAGCTCAAAGGCATGGAAGAGGCCAAGGGCATCCACTGCACCCAGGGCCATGGCCAGCCGCCCTGACCTTTGTCTTGCTACTGGGCTTGGATAACTCTGGATGAGAGTATTGGTTCTATTCTGCCTCCCTCGATTCCAGTTCACAAGCAAGTCATCAGCCAGCGATGTCATCATCCTCTAGGAAAATGAAGAACAACAAAAACAATGATGGTCCTGCAGGCTGGCACCTTGGTAAGAGCACGAAGAAATTTCCTGATTGAGTCAAAGCGACTGGGAACTGAGCCCTAAACGAGGGACTTTGACCCTTGGGAGAGCTACTAATAAAGTGAATTGCTGCAGAGGAAAACAACATAGTCAGGCAGCTGGGCGGCGCCAGGGATAGAGTGCCCAGCCAGGACCCAAGTTTTGAGCCATGATACCAATGGAATTGCTTGTCAGCTCCAGGAGCAGGAAGAGAAGAGGGGAGGGAGACAACCAGAATCATGTAACTGTGGAAAAAGAGTGTTAAAAAGTAAAATTATATTAAAAAAGGAAAAACATTTTCATATTTGTCATATGAAAAAAATAAACAAAAATAAGGAAAGAAAAAAGTATGCTTTAATTTGCATTCACACTCCATTGGTCTACTCTTGCAAACCAAGTTCAGTCCTAGCCAATCAGGAAACCTCCTTGACAGGGCTGCGTCATGGAACTCCGCCTCTCTTTAAATAACAAAATAGACAACTTTCTTAAGAGACAAAACAGGAAAAGCAGTTTGCATAACTTCCAACTCAAAATAATTCAGTGTCATATTATAACCTCAAAGGTGCATCCCTGTCATTTCACAGGGGAAACTGAGGCTGACGGAGGTTGAAGACTAGTCCAGGGGGGCAGCTGGGTACCTCAGTGGATTGAGAGTCAGGCCTAGAGATGGGAGGTCCTAGGTTCAAATTTGGCCTCAGACACTTCTCAGCTGGGTGACCCTGGGCAAGTCACTTGACCCCCATTGCCTAGCCCTTACCACTCTTCTGCCTTGGAGCCAATATACAGTATTGACTCCAAGAAGGAAGGTAAGGGTTTGAAAAAAAAAAGACTAGTCCAGGATCACAAGCTAGAAAGCACCTGCCGCCAGCTTTTGTCTCAGGTCTTCCTGACTCCAGGTCCACTGTGCCACTCAGCTGCCAAATAATAATAAATCTTGCTTTTCCCTTTGATCTGTAGCTCACAAATGTATCCAGCAATAGAAATTCCAGGGCAAGTAGGAAAGTATCATAGTCATGAAACAATGGCTTACAGCCACACATCACAACAAATTCTGTAAATGGCTCCTGAGTCTGCCTACAGAAATGATACTGATAGATTGTTGCTTAGTTGTTTTACAGTCATGTAAAATGTGACTCTGGGGTTTTCTTGGCAGAGATACTGCAGTGGTTTGCCATCTCCTTCTCTAGCTCCTTTGCTAGGTGAACAAACAGGCATACAGGATGAAGTGACTTGCCCAGGGGCACACAGCTAGTGGTTTGCCATTTCCTTTTCAAGCTCATTTGAGAGATAAGGAAACTGAGGCAAACAGGACAAAGTGAGTTGCCCAGGGGCACACAGTTAGTGGTTTGCCATCTCTTTCTCCAGCTTACAGATGAGGAAACTGAGGCAAACAGGGTAAAGAGACTTGGCCAGGGTCACACAGCTAGGAAGTGTTTGATGCCAGATTTTAATTCTTTGTGCCACCTACACATAAATAGCTTTGAGCTTTCCAAAGCTCTTCACACCCTCACTTCAGTCTATCCTTACTTAGCTGTCATAGTGACTTCCCTAAACCTCAGGTGTGAGCATGCTGTTCTATAGTTCAATAAATTTCAGTGGCTCCCTATTACCTAGAGGATCAGTGGGACACTGAAAGCTCTGTATATAGCTCTTTTCAGGGGCATTATATTAAAACTGGAATGGTTTCTGCATAAGGTTGATGTGCAAATCCATGAATCATTCCATTAAAAAAAAAACAAAACTTTTTTTAAAAAGCTGGAACTTGTACCCTTCCAAGGTCTAAATAATATGACAAGTGTGTGGTAGGAAGGAAACCAGTATTTATTAAGTGCCTACATTGTGCTAAGAACTTCACAAACATCTTCTCATTTGATCCTGCTGAATGCTATTATTATTCTCAATTTACAGGTGAGAAAACTAAGGCAAACAGAGATTAAGTGACTCACCCAGGGTCATAGCTAGGAGTTTCTGAAGCTGGATTTGAACTCTAGTCTTCCTGACCCTGTGCCCAGGATTCTGTCTACTGTGCCACCTCCCCACCTCTCCAAGCTGGTACCATGAAGCAAGCCCTGGATTTTGAGGGAAAGGACTTTGAGTTCCTATCTCAGCTCTGTAACTCACGTGCTGTTGAGTAAATATTTTAATCTCCATATTTTAATATTTTAATTTAGTTTCTTAATCTGTAAAACCAGGGTGTTTGGATTACATGGTTTCTTAGGTCCTGCCAGCTCTATAGATTTGACCTCCAAGCCAGCAGGCATGACAAGTAAGTGGTTAATCTTGAGTACAAGGCAGGCGAAAATGGAAGAAAAGAGAGAAAAAGTGTGAAAAGGGAGAACAGGATGGAAATTCAAATGGGAAGATTAGGATTCAATGGGAAAATTGATAAAAGTTGGCCAATGCAGGATAGCTGGGTGGCTCAATGGATAGAGAGGCAAGTCTGGAGATGTCCTGGGTTCAAATTTGACCTCAGACACTTCTTAGTTGTGTGACCCTGGGCAAGTCACTTGACCCCCATTGCCTAGCTCTTATGGCTCTTCTGCCTTGGAATCAATACATAATATCAATTCTAAGATAAAGGTAAAGGTTTAAAAGAAAAAAAGGTACTAGTCAACCTCATCCCTTCTTAGGAAAGGCTGCCCTTTTCTTGGATTGACTTTGGTTGACCCTTCCTACTGATGGCTTTCCAATTAGAGAAGAGACAGTATTATAGGGAGAGACTGGAGCAGAGGTATGCAGGGCCCAGTTCAAACTGGCTCAGGAATTTAAAAATCTAACAATTATATTTTATTTCTAAATGGAATGTAACAAATATATTAATAATTATAAGCATTAATAAATAGTATTTATTTTATAAATAAAATAACAATAAATATTATGATAATAGTAATAAATAAAATTATAATTATATTACTTTTTGATAATACACATATAACCCAGTGGAATTGTTTGTCAGCCCCACGATTGGGGCAAGAAGAGGGGAGGGAGAGGACATGAATCATGGAACCATGGGAAAATATTCAAAAATAAATAAATAGAATAAAATAAAAATATATAACTTTTATGTGCCAGCACCATGCTAAGTAGTTTATGATGATCTCCTTTGATCCTTGCAACAAGTCAGATGCTCTTGTTATCCCCATTTTACAGATGAGGAAACTGAGGCAAATGGAGGCTAAGTGATTTTGCTCAAGGAGGATCAACTAGTAAATGTTTGAAGTCAAATTTGAACTCAAGACTTGCAGAGGCCAGGTCCAGTTCTCTATCTGCTGCTGCCACCTAGTGGCTAATTAAGGTCAATTGTTAAATTTTCCTTCTGAATATACTGATGTATAAAATAATAGACTAAACTCAACATAATCATTATAAGCCATTAATAATACATAATTATAAAAGATTATTTTAAATGCATTGTTATTGATTTTGTTTTTATTTATTATTGTATATTAGAATATTCTGTAATAGTATTATGACAATGATTCAATTAAATAGATTATGCATATAAATAAAACTTCAGCTATGAATATCTACATACACCTTGGAAATTGCTGCTGCTACAAATCAAGGCCCTGTTTGTTTTGTTGATTGCCTAGACTTACAGGATGGAGAAGATACTCCTCATTCAGACTGCTTAGACGTGTGTCTTCTATACAGTTCTCCCCTCCCCAAGCAGGAGATGATAGTTAAACATTTGAGCAGAGCCCCGCTCTGCCTGCCTGGGGCCAATATTTCCCCCTCGGCTCCAGGGGAGAGGGACTGGCTGCTACCATCTTGTGAGCTCCCGGAGGTCCTGCCTGGGAGGAGAGTTCAGGTTGGATTTTAGGGCGAGTCTCGCAGGAGCCCCCAAGACAGTAGCGGCGGCAGCAGCGGCAGCAGCGGCAGCCGCGGCTGAGAGCTAGGCTTGGCTGGCTGCAGCTGGACTTGAACCCAAGTGCCCCAGAGGCGGTGCTGTGCGGAGGCAGCTCTCCAGAGACAAGGCTGGTCAGAGAATGTTGTCCGTCCGGGGCACTGGAGGGGAAGGTTTTTGTTTTTTTGTTCTTGTTATGTCTTTGAAGTAAATAAAAGATACTTACGTTCCGTGGTTAAACATCACTAGGGCACCAGTCATTGGCAGTTAAAAGTGAAGGAACTAGGACAGCTGGGTGACTCAGTGGGATCGAGAGCCAGACCCAGAGATAGGAGGTCCTGGGTTCATATGTGGCCTCAGACACTTACTAGCTGTGTGACCCTGGGCAAGTCACTTAACCCCCATTGCCTAGCCCTTACCACTCTTCTGCCTTGGAGCCAATACACAATCCAATATACAATACACAATCCAAGACGGAAGGTAAGGGTTTTTAAAAAAAAACACATGGCAATGGGTTCGAATCAAGAACACATGTGATACCCAGTGGAATCAGGCATCGGCTACGGGTGGTGGGGGGGAGGAAAAGAAAATGATCTTTGTCTTTAATGAATAATGCATGGAAATGATCAAATAAAATACTATAAAATTAAAAAAAAAAAAAAAGAATTGTCCTGGATCATTGCATTGCTACTAGTAGAGAAGTCCATTACATTCAATTGTACCACAGTGTATCAGCCTCTGTGTACAATGTTCTCTGGGTTCTGCTCCTTTCACTCTGCATCAATTCCTGGAGGTTGTTTCAGTTCCCATGGAATTCCTCCAGTTCATTATTCCTTTGAGCACAATAGTATTCCATCACCAACATATACCACAATTTGTTCAGCCATTCCCCAATTGGTGAGCATCCCCTAATTTTCCAATTTTTTGCCACTACAAAGAGCCCCTGTGGATTTTTGGCAGGGCTGGACTATATGCTTTATGCTCTTAAAAGAGCATAGAGCATATAGAGTAGAGCACAATCAAAGAGAAGCAATGTAGAAGGGTAGATCAGCTTTCCCAACAATGCATTTATTTTTGATCCCTGGGCAAGGGGGAACCCCTGGAGTTTATGGAGGAGAGGAGGGAGAATTCAGGATCCTAAATCAGTATTTCAAAAGGCGTCAGTTCCAAAATGGGGCCGTTGGGGGGCAGTTGGGTAGCTTAGTGGATTGAGAGACAGGCCTAGAGATAGCAGGTCCTGGGTTCAAATTTGGCCTCAGACACTTTCCAGCTGTGTGACCCTGGGCAAGTCCCTTAACCCCCATTGCCTAGCCCTTACCACTCTTCTACCTTGGATCCAATACACAGTATTGATTCCAAGATGGAAGGTAAGGGTTTAAAAAAATGGGGGTGCTTGCAGGGTTATCCATAGGAAAAAGAGAGGAAGAGTTTTCTTGACCTCTTGGTGCAGTTTGGTTAGACCCTATGAGTATTTTCTGGTATGTAAACAGCATCCGTGGAATGGATGATAAATCCAGTATGATCTCAAAGCCAAGATCCAAGGCTCACTGTCTGCTGGGGATGATAGAATGAGGATGGAATCCAGAGATCTGAGCCTGGGATTTGACTCTAGATTCAGTAAAAGAAAGAGAACCCTGGTTTCAACTTGTTCAGGGAATTGGAATGAACAGAAGGTGAGTCAGGGAGGCAGCCTGCGACCTGTTGGAAGCCCCTTATACCTAGTGCTAAAAATGACAGGAACCCTGGGAACATTTCCCCTCCCCTCCTAACTAAAGCAAAGTGGCTGGGATTGAAAGGGCTGCCTGGCAACAAAATCCTAGATTTGCTATCTCTTCTCCCACCCCCTCCCCTGGTACCAAGGCAACCCAGATGTGACAAGGGCTGCTTGCCTGATACACACCCACTGAGGCTCTGTGTCCCTCTTCTGTGACATCATCTCCCTTTTCTTCTTTTGCTCCTCAAGTTGCATGGAAATTCATTCCATCTCCAATCTACATGGATGAAATGTATGATTCTCTTCTAGCTTTGTACCCCATTAAGAATGGCCTGGATGGAGGGTAGCTGGGTAGCTCAGTGAATTGCAAGCCAGACCTGGAGATGGGAGGTCCTGGGTTCAAATGTGACCATAGACACTTCTTAGCTACAAGACCCTGGGCAGGTCCCTTAACCCCCTTGGGATAAGGTCCTTGCTGCTCTTCTGCCTTGGAACCAATACACAGTATTGTTTCTAAGATGGAAGGTAACAGTTTTTATATCCAAGCCTTCCCGAGAAGATAATTTTCCCATATTGGGTGGAATGGTGAATATGTTTCTCCCCAAAGTCTGCTTCCTTTGTTTTGAGATGGTTGGTTTTAAAGTGAAAGAAGGGGCAGCTAGATGGTTCAGTGGATAGAAAGCCAGCTCTGGAGACAGGAGATCCTGGGTTCAATTGTGGCCTCAGACACTTTCTAGTTCTGTGACTCTGGTTAAATCATTGAACCCCCATTCCTAGCCCTTCCCACTCTTCTGCCTTGGAACCAATGCACTGTATTGATTCTAAGATAGAAAAAATTTATTTTTTAATTTTCTCTTTTTAAAAGAATGACCTGGATGGTCAGAACTAGGAACCAAGTGAGACTTACTGTTCAGGGAAAGTTCAGCTTGCATTAGTAGGGGTAGAAGTATTGTAGATTCCCTATTTCAGTGGAGAAGGCCATTCTCCTTCCTGTCACCCAGAGTCATCTTTAACCCCTCTTTTCCTCCTTACCTTATATATTCCATCAGTTGACATATGTTGTATTTTCTTCTCTGTAATCTCTTCCAGATTGTTGCCTGCTCTATTGCAATAGCCTCTTACGTGTTCTTCTTGCCTTGTGTCTGGGTCTCTTCAAGTGTAGGTCAAAGGTTACCCAACTCTTACACCAACCTGCACCATACTAATATCTTGTATGAGTGGCCTTCACTTCACCCATCACAAAATACTGGATGCCCATCTGGATACTCACGTGAACCCATGAACAAATGCAGAAATACGACACTAAGAAACGACCCATTAGACTCCCTGAAAGGCACTTTAGAGGACTGATGAGCAAAAGCTTCCCTTTTTCTGACCTATATTTCCTCAGAAACTCATGGCAATAATAGGTTGATCAAGGTCCAGATTTCTTTCCGTCTCCCTTCACACCATGACTTTAGGTGTTCAGCAGTAGAGCAGTGGTTCCCTTCCACCCCAAAGGTACATGGTACTGAGGAAATTTCCTTCCTAGGAGTTTGGTGCATGACTCCTAAACTCAAGAACTCTTTGGGGGCAACTGGGTGGCTCAGTGGATAGAGAATCATGTCTGGAGTCAGGAGGTCCTGAGTTAAAATCTGGCCTCAGACACTTCCCAACTGTGTGATCCTGGGCAAATCACTTAATCCCAACTGTCTAGCCTTTATTCCTCTTCTGCCTTGAAACTTAGTATCTGTTCTAAGTCAGAAGGTGAGGGTTTAAAAAAAAAAAACTCTCTTAAATGCAAGATTACCCACAAAGTAAGTCTCTGACTTTTGCTCAAAAGAGGAAACAAGAAAAAAAGATGTCCAGGAACTCAAGGTCCTTCAACAAGTCACTGGGCAAGTCTAGACAACTTTCCACATGTTTCTTCTTCAAGTTTCCATTTTATACTCCAGGGTATGAGGGGGAAGAAATATTCTACACCACTGCCATCCCCACTCTCCAATCCTTTTGATGTACTTTATTTGGTTTGGAAGATCAAGGGGGGAAAGAGTCATGAGAAGAAAAGGAGTGAGCCATTTTATAATTTGCTTTTATAAACCACAAAGAAAGGCAGCTCTTTTCTAAGAATTTATCCTTACTAATTCTCAGTCAATGGGCATACTTATTGGAAACTAATCTGGAGTTTGCTGTGTCTTCTGGACAAGATGCTGGGATAGTCCCATGGGAGATATTCTTCCAGTAAAAGTCTTCTCCCTGTAATTTCATCTAGTTGATTCAGGGAACTCATCAAATTGACCAAGTAGTCTTCCCATCAACTCCTTCCTTTCTATTCACCATTTAAAAAAAAATCATAAAATTTAGAACGAGTAGGGACCTTGATTATCATTTACTCTAATACCTTCATCCAAATTGTGGGTGACTCAAATGACAATGGGTTCACCCCTTTACATGCTGTCTTCCCTCCTTAAAATGTAAGCTCCTTGAAGGCAGGGACTGTCTTGTTTCTATTTTTCTATATTTTCTATTTTTCCTAGTGCTTAGTACAGTGCCTTACCCAAAGTAAATAAATGCTATATTTATCTAATAATTTATCTTATATTTACCCATCTAAATATCTGAATTATTTAATATATAATCATCTATCCACTGTTATCTTCCTAATTATCCATTATCTATCAATCATCTGATTATCTATCTATCATCTCTCTAGATATCGTCTCTATTGTCTGTCACAGCATTTTGATTTGTAAGTACTGTAGTAACTGTTTCCCCTGTAATTATTGCTGTTATTTCTATTTTGGTTGTAATTGTTGTTGTAATGTGATCTCCTGTTATTTCCTTGATCATGTTGTGACTTCAGGAGATAGAATCTGACTATGTGACTGATTTTGTTGCATAAAAAGCATTTCCTTGTAGCCCCTTGACCCCTCTGCTGGTATTGAGGTCTTGTTTGGGAGAAAGTGCTTAAGTGTTGCCAAAATTTTAACTTCCTCTATCTCTTTTTGTTTTAGTGACTCCTTAGCCCCCTCTAATTTTTGCTTTAGATCCCCGATCTATCATCCTTCTCCCTCTGCTGTTCTGAATTTGTTTCATGCAAGTAGGTTGCAGAATCCCTCAGTTCTTAGAATGAGAGATTTGAATGTGGGACAATAACATTTATAGAAAGTTCTAAGTGTGTTATTGCATCCCCTTAAAAATTGTCTCTTTACATTTGGTATTGCTTGTTCACTATCTTGGGGGTATCCTCAGATGGACTCCGCATTCTCCAGGAGCCTGTCTAAATAGATGGAAGGGTGCTCTTTGGGGTCCTGTCTGATTCATTCAAATTTACCCCATGCATTTGGGCGAACACAGAATGACTTCATTGCTTCTAGTAGATGTTCTCTAGCTTTTTTGAGGTAAGTTAAGTTCTGAGGCCTAGAAAATTCAATATCACTGTAGCATTCTGACCAGCTGGTAAGATTTGCATCCTCTCTCATCTCTTTAAAGAATTGGGTTTGCTCTTGGGGAGTAAATAATTCTTGCAATAAAAGTGCAGTATCCTCAAAATTTGGCTCAAACAGCATAAAGGCCCGTTTCAGCTCCTTCTGACATTTGAAAGGTCTGGTGCAAAAACAGGGCGTTCGTTTACAAAGTGCCTCTGTTACAAGGGAATCACTTTAAAAGACTGATATATATTAATTTAAGGTCGCCAAGGAATCAGCTATGTAATTCCTAAATGAAAAACTCAAGTCAGCCATCAGCCTTTTTTGGAGTTTAATTACAATAGGAGTAAGAAAGGAATTAGAGATATATATAGAGAGAGAAGGGAATAGGGCTTAAATACCCCTTCTGTTTAGACTGGGCCAAAAGGCCCAAGCCCTTAGATAGCTGGGGCAAAGAAAAAAGATCAGTCCCTATTACTCACGTGTCCAAAATGGAGAAACAGTCTCAGAGGCCCCCACCTTCAGCTTCCTTCAGAACAAGCTTCCTCCGAGCCCAGGAACCACACCGACCCAAAAACTCAACCCCCTCCAGTCTCCAGACCCTCCTATCTTTAAGGACACCATCCAAGTTGCCTCCCCTCAGTCCTCACATCTACCAATCACTCTTCATCAATCTCCCTGTCAATGGAGGCTCTCACTTAACCCAGGACCGCCCAGAGGTTTCTGGCTTTTGCACATGTCTGTTGAAGGTCATATTTTCAAATGATTAAATCTATACTCCTTTGTTACAGCCCTTTCTAAATCCTGTTAACCTGAGTATGGTAGAGATTGGAATAATTAAATTTTGATCTAGGCTGCAGCCCTTACTCAATCCTATTAGGACTGAATAGGGTGGAGTATCTCCATTGTATCAATTCTAAAATCAATCAAGACTCAAAGAAATTCCTGTTCTATGCTTAAGCATAGGTCAAAGTCCTTTCCATTGTTCAGCAAAGGGTTTCTGTCCTAAAGTAATCTTAAGAAGGGAAGAGAAGGAACCTCCCATGCCAATGGGGTTCCCATTCCAATAGACTATCAGTAAGAAATTTTCCAAGTATGAAATATCCCAATGGTGAAATTACCAACATTTATAAGTCTAAGGAAATTTGAGGTTTACACCTCCAAGTCCTGGACTGAGAACAGCCTGTGAACTTTCACATGAACGATGCCTGAATCTTGTGTTATTTTTGCAAAATCCTACAGAGGCATGATCTTTTGTGTCCCTGCAGCCCCCTCTGCTTGCACAGATGCTGTGTTGGATTGCTTGTCTACCATTGTTTTTTCTGTGCAGAGCCCTACAGTCAAAGCAGTTGATGTAACATCCCCATTGTCATTGTCTTTGCCAGTATCTGTGTTTGTCATAGTGTCCTTTCCCATCCCCAACTTGTCTATCTTGGTCATGAAGTCTTGATACATTTCTGTCATGGAGGCCATTTGAGAAAGTACTCTCTCTAGTTTACTGTCAATGTTGTTGTCACCCTTACCCATGATCACTCCCCCTTTTTACAGTGCTGTACTTTCCATGCCATCATTACAGACCCAGAAATGTCAGGAAACACTGGCCATCAGGTTGTTATTTCAAATGTTATCTGCTCCCAGTACTTAGTGATGTTCATTACTGTCCCTGACACATCATAAATGATGTTAGTTATCATCCCAAAGAGTGAATAGTAAATGTGTGCCATTATCAATAGTAGTAGGCCAGTCCACAGTATCTTTTGGTACATTTTATAAATCCCTGTATCCCTTCACCCCTTATTTTTGTACCAGCCTCCCCACAGGAAAAAAAGTTATTCATTTGAATTTGCCTCTAAGCCCTTTCCCTACCATGAGTACTGTTCACAGGATTCTATGTAACAAGATGGCTACCCCTCCCCCCCAGTCACTCCCAACTGCCAGTAACTTGTCAATGGTGGATTCTTTTTCTCTAACTGGGGTACCACTTGTAATGCAGGGATTAGGAGAGGGGATAGTGATGATGGAGAGAAAGAGGGAATGGGGTTGAGAGTGAAGAGATCCTTCTCCTCCCTTCCTTCTGAGGGGAGATAGCCAAATCCTGTCTCCTTGAAAGGGAAGTATGTCTTCCCAGAGAATGTTTTCTGGGAGATGGAGGACAGGCGACTAAAGAGGAAATGCCTTAGTGAGATGATAAAATGCTCCCCAAAGATCCAATTTATCCTTGAGAAGTAAGATGATTTCTTATATCTCTGATTCCCCCAGAGACATCAACTGTCAGTCCCTTTCGGGACCTTGGGGATACTTCACTGCCAAGGAAAGATGTTAATTCCTTGGGTCAGGCAATCTTGAGTCCCTGAGATCTAGAAATCAACCTCCTTTTGGGGAGAGGTGTGACCCTCCCCAAATCTTTTGTCCCCTTAACTTTGTTGGACTGGCCCAGACCAAATCTTGAATATCAGGTGATTTATTGGGGTTCAAGTAGGGAAAAGGTGTTAAAGGTATCAAGTAGGAAAGTAGGTCAAAAGGGAAGCCCTACAATTGCCCCCTCTAGCAGATTGGTTCTCCAAAGTCTAGGGGTTCAAGGTTTCTCAGCCTTGATCCCTCTTTCTTGCCAGCTGCCTATTAGTCCCCACTCCTAAGCTAACTAAAACTTGAACGTAGGAGTCCAGGGACAGGTAAGGAAGAGAGACAGAGAGAAATCCTTGGAAAAGATCTGTGAATGGCTCTCTTCAAAAAGTCCCAATCCACAGCCCCAGTGAGGACTTTAGACTGCTATCACTGAAGGTATTGAGGGGTTCAGAAAGGACAGTAGATTTCCAAAGGAATAGGTTTCTCCTTAGTTTCTGGGGATCCACCTCTCTCCTCTCCTTCCCCAAGCCAGAGTGATTATCAGTTGTATCTCCAAGCCTCTGTTCCTTCCTTAGAACACTCAGTTTTTTTCTTTCCCTTCCCCTACTCTTCTTTTAGCAGGTCTCTCCAAGAGATGATCTCTTGTCCATGTAAAATCTCTCTTATTTTATCTTATACTATCTAGTCTTTAAAAACTCTACTCAGGGAGCAGCTGGGTAGCTCAGTGGATTGAGAGCCAGGCCTAAAGATGGGAGGTTCTAGGTTCAAATCTGGCCTCAGACACTTCCTAGTTGTGTGACCCTGGGCAAATCACTTAGCCCTCACTGCCTAGCCCTTACCACTCTTCTGCCTTGGAACCAGTTCTGCCTTGGAATCAATACACAGTATTGATTGAAGGTAAGGGTTTAATTAAAAAACAAACAAACAAACAACTCTACTCACCAGGGCCAATTAGGTGGCTTGGTAGATTAAGAACAAAGTCTAGAGATGGAAGTTCCTGGGTTCAAATCTGACCCCAGACACTTCCTAGCTGTGTGATCCTGGGGAAGTCATTCAATCCCCATTGCCTAGCCCTTACTGCTCTATTGATTCTAAGATGGAAGAAAAGGGTTAAAAAAAAAAAGATTCCACTTGACTACTACTTCCTCCTGGAAGACTTTCCCAGTGAGCTAATAACATCCTTTTAAGCCACCTTCCCTCCATCTACTCTATTTATCTTGCATGCACCCATTTAGGTTTATGTTGTCTCCTCCTTTGGAATGTAAGCTCCTTGAAGGTGGGACAGTTCTTGCCTTTTCTTTGTATGTCCAGTGCTCAGCAGAGTGCTTAGTACACAATAAGTGTTTAATAAACTGAGTGATTTTAGTATTTCATAGAGACCCATATAGCAATAGGGCAGAGGGTTACCAAATTGGGTGGACAAGGCTATGCCACTGAAAAACATAACCTACATAACAACAGCTCCATCACAAAAAGCCTTAAAACAAAATGGAAATTGCTTCTCCTAAGTTGACATATCTATTCCCACTATACTTTCCAACTAATTCCCCTCATGAGGAATTGGCTGGCACTCCTCCCTTACTGTCTTGGACTCCAATCTTGCTGTTTTTTAGTAGTACCTGGGTGGTAAAGTAGATAGGGGGCTGCATCTGGATTCAGGAAGACTTGAATTCAAATCTAGACTTAGACACAGACAGCTATGTGACTGGGCAGGTCACTTGATATCTGTCTTGTCTCAGTTTCCTCGACTATAAAATAAGGCTGATAATCGCACCTACTTCCCAAGTTGTTGTGAGAATTAAATGAGGCAGTATTTGTAAAGGCTTAGCACAATGTCTCCTGACACATTGTAGGAGTTTTAAAATGCTTATTTCCTTACTTTCTTATAATGGGACCAGAGCTATAGCTAATACTCTTAACCTATCACAATAATGTATTTCTTGTGTGACTTCTGTATTTTTTTTTTAAACCCTTACCTTCTGTTTTAGAATGGATACTAAGTATTGGTTCTAAGGCAGAAGAGTGTTATGGGGTAGGCATTGGGGGTTAAGTGACTTGCCCAGGGTCACACAACTAGAAAATATCTGAAGTCATATTTGAACCCAGGACCTCCCATCTCTAAGCTTAGCTCTCAATACACTGAGTGATCTAGATGTCTCTTCTACATGTCTTGAATGATCAAAGTATTTTAATCTTAAATTGTTTTGAAAACTTATTCACACTTAGCATAGGCCTTTGAGTAAACAATTCACTCCATTGTCTAAACCTTCTGGAATTACATTTATTAGAGTGGGCATGCTTATACCACCATCACATACATATATATATATACACCTATATATACCTACATATGAATATGCATATACAATTTTCCTTATTTTCAAATTCCACATTTGCAAATTCACTTATCCAAAATAATTTTTGTAACCCCCAAATCAATTCTCAGATATCCACTGTGATATTGAAATCACTTTTAAATATATATATATATATATTTATATATATAAATTTAAGGTTGCCAAGGAATTCACTTATGAAATTCCTAAATGAAACACTCAAGTCAGAATGGAGTTTTATGGCAGTTTAATTACAACAGGAGTAAGAGAGAAGGAGAGAGAGAGAAGGAAAGAAGGGGAGAAGGAAAGAGGTTAACTCAACTTTCTGGCAGAGCCAGAGGGAGTTTAGCCTTGGAGGGCCAAGGCAGGGAAGGGAATCAGTCCTTTCACTCACATGACCGATCTGAAGGAAAGCTGCTTGCGGGCCTCCTCCCTGCTCGAGCTCCTAGAATGAACTGCTTCTAGCCCCTGTCCACAGGAAGTGAGCAAACTCCAGAGGCTGTTCTCTACCTCACTTCCTGCGCCTCACATGTACCAATGGTGGCTCAAGCTTGGCTTAGGACAGCCCAGGGGGCCAGTTAGTTATTTCTGATTTGTCATTAAGTAGCACATGCCCGTGTGGTGTGGGTGTGCACAATTTTGGGTGCCAGACCAAGCAAGATGGAGGAAATTTAAAAATCACACCACAGAGTGGCAAAAAATTTGAGTTGCCCAACATGAATGTTTCCAGTTGAGGTTGAATAGAGTTTTAGCTCTTTAACTGTAAATAAGTATCCTTTTCACATTCTGTTTGGTGCCACATTTTTGCAAATTTTTTTACTTTTGGGGGGCAATTTTGCTATTAAAAACAGCCCTCAGGTGTAGTGCTGGAGGGCTATCTAAGCGTTTCTAAGTACCAGAAGGCTTTGAGGTGCCTCATGGAGAAAATATGTGTTAGATATGCTTCGTTCAGACATGAGTTGGTATTGTTGGCCTTGAGCTCCATATAGATGAATTCACAACATTGGACATCCAGAAAAAGGAACAGGACGTTTGCTGCTCTATCCATGAAGCCACTCTGGAAAGTGCTAAAGTAAGCGTGGTAGTCAGAAGCCTGCAGGATCTTAACCCTGTATTTCCCCTCCAAGAGTGAAGGTGAGGGTTTAATTCAGTATTTGTGGAGACTTTCCGGAGCATGACCACTTTGAATGATGAGAATTGACTCTGTGTGTGTGTTTATTCCAACTGTGAACCTTAAGGTACTAATACAGACTTCATGTGTATAATGTGTATGGGGTGCTCAGGGAGGGGTAGTATCTTTGGTATGGAGCGCTTGTCGTGCCCTCCTAGGGCAGCTCTCCAGCCTCTAACTCCCACCTGACACCCAGCTCTCACTTGTGGCTCCCAGTAGCTGCTAGCATGCGGCAGCGGCCACACCCCGGGCAACGGCTTCGACAGGCTGGCCAAACCTTGTGAGGGTAGCCATAGGGTTGTCATCGTCGACCTCTGGTGAACCAGGGCTTTGCTCACCCAGCATGTGAAGACTGCTTCGGCCGAACAGGCGGAAGAAACCAACAAGAAGGTTCAACGGCTGAGATGGCAATGCAGCAAGGCACTGTGGAGTGCTCAGGGCGTATTGGAGCACAAAAGACAACATGGCCATCCAATGCAGCTGAGGAAGTCTCCAGGTGTAATGACTTTTCGTGCCACTGGACCCAGGCTTCCAACGCCGAGAGAGTGGGACTGTCTCTGGGCATCGACTTTTCCACTTAAATCTTCATGCACAAGTGTCTTTGTGCACAAAAATGCACAAAGACAATCGTCATCCTTGGTTCGAGAGACAACCAACTAAATATAGACTAAGACATAAAAGGCAAACAGTTTTGATCAGGGAGAAAAATGTAAGCTTTCTGAATATATGAATAAGGACACAACTGTGAACTAATATATATTAGTATATATATTGCTTTTTTCTATATTATGTATATTATACATCTTATAGGATATATACATTAGTTTACAATTTTATCTTTAGCCACAGCTTCAGAAAGCTTCCATTTTTCCTTCTGATCAAAATCATTTTCTTTTTGTCTTTAGACTCTCATTTTAAAAAAAAAGTTATTTATTTAATTTAGACTATTTTTCCATGGTTACAAGATTCATGTTCTTCCCCCCCCCCCCCCCCCGCCAATGCACAATTCCACCGTGTTTTGCATGTGTCATTGATCAGAACCTATTTCCATATTATTAATATTTGCACTAGGATGTGCACCCAGAGTCTATGTCCCCAATCATATCCCCCCTGACCCATGTGACCAAGCAGTTGTTTTTCTTCTGTGTTTCTGCTCCCATGGTTCTTTCTCTGGGTGTGGATAACGTAGAATCTTGTTTTTTGGGAGGTTCCCATCCCTCCTGGCCTGACTTTCCTTGTCTGTCCATGGTGTCTCCATTTTTATCCTCTGAACCATTTGAAATACTTCTCCCAACATCTAGGGAACATTTTTGACTATGCTTAGCTTTCCTCTCCTTTTCTATCACAAGTGGAAGTGACTACTTTCCCCTAAAGGTTTCCATCATTTCCATAGCAACTAGTCCATCACTCTTGGTGCAAATTAAATCTGGATGAAACCTTTAATAAGATGCTATAAAGTAATCTTTTGTTAGAGAGGATACTCTAGCAGGTGGTTGGATGATCAAAATCCCCTATCAACATTATATCATGGGCGAAGCTGGGTGGCTCAGTGAATTGAGAGCTAGGCTTAGAGACAGGAGGTCCTGTATTCAAATATGTCCTCAGACACTTCATAGCTGTGTGACCCTGGACAAGTCATTTAACCCCCATTGCCTTGCCCTTACCACTCTTCTGCCTTAGAACCAATATGCAGCATTGATTCTAAAATCAAAAGCAAGGATATATTTATTTATCATGTTTTTGTTCCAGGCTTGAAATCTGTTTCCTGAACTCCTATCTCATACAGGTAAGATTTATAGGAGTCTGGGGACAACACTGCTCCTCTTTCTATCTTCATTAATCTTTGTCGAAATCCTCTTTATCATACTTCCCTACTAACTTTTGGATTCATGAGTACCTGTCCCAATATACAATGCTGTCCTAACCTCTTTTTCCCTATCTTGTTTCCTTTTATAGCAGTCATGGGCCTCATTTTGACTCATGATGTCAAATTTGCCTCTTCATGTTAACACTTCTAATTCATCTTATTTGTTGCCTAAACTTTGTGCATTTGGGTTGGATATTAGAAGCTATGGGTCTTATTGGCTCTTTTTTGTATTTCAACAGCTATTCTTCTTACTAAGTAGCAACTCTGTGTCATATTTAGTGATGTGAATATACCTTTTTTTTTATTTTAAAGCCTTTTTTAAAAATTAGATTTGCAAACTGCCAAGCAATTATAGTCTTACCTGTATATTTTATACATTCTCCATCCCTGATCAGATGCCTGTTATTCCTTTGTTTTAAGACATGTTCCAAAAACATACATCTTCTATTTACTTCCCAAATACCCAAGACATAGTTAAACAAAGTTATCAACATGATCATAGGTGTAAAAGAATAACCTAAGTAAGCAACTTAATTGGTTTTATATTCATTGTTTTATGACTTTTTAGAATGATATTCTATGTATGCAATCCTATTAGATACTCTATTATAATGATAAATTATAACCATAGATTTAATAAGTAAAAATCCCAATTGTTGATTGAATAATAAATTGCATGTGAGAATCCGTAATCAATAATCATATTGTGAATAAAATAACAAAGAAAATCATCTGAAATGCCTTGGCAAAATATCCTTGCCAAGGAGTGTGTGCATGCCTTCAGCATCCTAGATTATGTCCACATGCTCCAAAGACTGGAAATTTATGACACCTCAGGTAGCTTTGGAATTACAGAGTGACCTTAACTTTTTACCATATATGGAACAGAGATGATGTAATTGTCTCCAAGATAAGAAAACCATTTTTTTGGAGAGGGAGGCCTTTTAGAAGATGAAAACCTGGGTTGTCCCCAGTCCCCACCAAGCATTAATATTCAGCTGACCCTTGCTTTTTGGGGGGATTTGTGTAATCTGATTCTTTTGCATAGACTACATAGTTATCACTCCCTCGTTTCTGCATCTTTGACTGAACTGTGCTGGCTCTGGCCCCTGACATTTTGTGATTTGTAGCTCCTACAATAAAATGTCAGTTTGAGCCCAGAAAATTGCTTCCCTGCAGTATTTATTTATATTTTCAACACATGTCATGGAACCTGACATGTATTACCTGTCCTGGGAGAGAGATTTGGGAAAAGAGATTGAGCCTGACTACCACGCAGAAGTTGAAGTGAGAATGATTAACTCTCGATATGACCTAAATATACATAAATATTTATAGCAACTCTTTTTAGGATGATAAAGAATTGAAAACTGAAATGTTGACTGTCAACTGAGGAATAGCTGAACAAGTTAGGGTATATTTTTATCATGGAACACTATTGTGCTGTATGAAGTGATAAAAGGGGTGGTTTCAGAACAACCTGGGAAAACTTGTATGAATTAATGCCATGAAGGGAGAGGGACCAGGAAAACAATTTGGCAATAACCATATTGTAAAGACAAACAACTCTGAAAGACTTAAGAACGCTGATCAACAAAATGACTAACCAGAATTCCGTAGGAAACATGATGAAACATGCTCCCCGAAGAGGTAATCAACTCAGAGTGCAGACTGCGCTATCATTTTTTTTGGACAAGGACAATAGGAGAATTTTGTTTGTTTGTTTGACAATGTGTTGTAATAGGGTCCCCCCCCCCCAATGTGGGGCAGAGAGAGAAAATGCAAATCTTCATGAAAATAAAGTCAATTTAAAAAAAAATTTAAGAGAGATAAGCTATGAGAGTTCCAATAAGAAGATCCGAATGAACCCTCTTCTGTTAACCACTGAAGCTGGAGTATAGTGCTAGGAATCCAAAGCTCTGGAGTGGTGCGAGTCAGCCCAGGGAACACATCTGGGGACCTCAGGCTTATTAGCAAAGATCCTCTTCTCTTTCCCATTATCTGGGTATGCTAGCTTCTCCGGTCTTTAGCTTGTTTCATTTAGGTCTCATTTCCCTACTTTCAGACCCTGTGGGCCTGCAGCTCTTCATGTATTTTATTTGAAGTGTACAAATAAGGAGGGGAAAGAGCCATCCTTATTCTAGGGACACAAAAGTTTGGGCCATGGGAGCTGATCGGGGGACCTGAAACAAATAGAATAACGTGGCAAGACAGCATTGGCATGTGCAACTTATGATTTATTTCTAGAAATATCTGCGTCCTAAGGGGGTAAGAATGCATAGCTGTTAACTGTTTAACAAGGGGCTCATTTTCACTTTCAAACTGTCAGCCATGAATCTAGGTGGATTGTGTTCAAACAGAAAGACCCCTTCCCTGAAAGAAGGCTGTCACTACCCTGTTCCCAACCTTTGACAATCTTGCCCTCCCACTGCTTACAGGCTGCTTTGACATATGCACAAGAGAGCATTTTTATCTATTTATTTTTAAACCTTACCTTCCACCTTGGAATCAATATTATGTATTGGTTCCAAGGCAGAGGAGTGGTAAGGGCTAGGCAATGGGGGTCAAGTGACTTGCCCAGGGTCACACAGCTAGGAAGTGTCTGAGACCAGATTTTATCTGTTTTATGGTCAGTAGGGTAAAAACCAAAATTATCACCTGGTGGCCAGACTTCTAGTGAGAAGATTCTTTGTATTTGACTAGCCCAGTCCTCAGGCAATGAAGTCTATCCCTGGGACTATAGCTGGAGACTAGAGCTTAGCACCCATTTAGCAGGTACATTATTTGGGGGAGCCATATTCTACAGGGTCCTGTGAGGGCATGGTATTGTGTGCTACCCATCGTGTCTTGGGCACTGGGGATTCAAAGAAAGGCATAATTATTCCCTGCCTTCAAGGAGCTTTAAGGGAGATATCTACCAGGCAGTGGAGCAAGGACCACTCCCAACCCAGAAGGCTTGGAAGTAATGAGGAAGAACTCATCCAAGAAGGCTACTATAGGACAGGTGGACTACAGAGAGAAAAAGGAGAAAAGGAGGCTGCCTTCATCGTAGAAAGTCTCTGTGGGCAGATGTAGCTGATGTTTTAAAGGATAAAAATTAAGTGGCTGAGAAAGAAAAACATTGATCTGAAATAAGGGCAGAGGAAATTGCAATCGTAAGAGATGATACACAGGCAATGGATACGGAATTTTGGGAAATCTTTATTGATGCTTATTGTATAATTGATGCTAAAACATCTCTATTGTATATGGCAGTATATACAAGCTTAATGTTAGAACAATAATTATTATTGAGCTCTATTCCTCACCTTCTAAACCAGGGAATATACATTCCCAGGTCGTGAAGGAACAATCTTCCTTTTATTCCCCTCCAAGAGTCTCTGCTCACATAAGCTCCAGGAAGAACGATTAATTGAGTCTTGCCTGACTCTTCATAACATCAAAACTTCATAACTAACTTCATAAGTTTTCTTGGCAAAGATACTGGAGTGATTTTTTTCCTCCAGATTATTTTCCAGATGAGGAAACTGAGGCAGAAAGGATGAAATGACTTACCCAGGTCACACAGCTAGTCAATGTCTGATTTCAGATTTGAACTCTGGTCTTCCTGACTCCAGACCCAATACTCTATCCACTGTACTACCTACCTGCCCCCATGCGGAAGAATGGGAAGTGGTCAATTCTCTTTGCAAATGGGTCATCATTTTGCTCTGTAGCTGTGTAGAGATGACAGAGGTATGTCTTCCTCCCTCCATAAATCAGAGGAGGGATTTTCCTCCCTGGGCTGATTCCAGAAACTCAGTAAAAGGAAACCAAAGAAAGAAAAGACCTACAAAGGACAGATATCTTGAAAGTTCGTTTGCCATCTCAAGGGAATGATTTCAAGTTGGGAGCTGATCACAGGGTCATTCATCTGTTTAAAAGCCTGTTAAAGGGGCTAGCTAGGGGGCTCAGTGGATTGAGAGCCAGACCTGGAGATGGACAGTCCTGGATTCAAATCTGCCTTCAGATACTTCCTAGCTGTGTGACCCTGGGCAAGTCACTTAACCCTCATTGCCTAGCTCTTACTGCTCTTCTGCCTTGGAACCAATACACAGTACTGATTCCAAGACAGAAGGTAAGGGTTAAAAAAAATTAAGGCCATTTAAATCAGAGTTCATAAAAAACCCCAATACATTATGTTAAATGATCCCATTTAAATATACTCCCACACCCAACCTCCTCTTGCTTCTACCATGTCAATTATTCCCATTTTGGGACTCAAAATTGCCATGAAAATGAATGTACTTTACTGTTCTTCCTGGAAGGCTCACGGATTGGGAGTACTCCCTGTTTTTTGCTTTCCATCTTCCCATATGCCTCCTTGATTTTGTATCACACATTTTGTTAAGCAAACTCTTTCCCCAGCCCAGAGATTTAGTCATCTGTTTGTTTTGCAAATGACATCAATCAGCTTGAAGCTTTTCTGTCTCTTCTTGTGAGCAGAAGAAATAAACCTTCTTAAAGAGACTAAAAGGAGTAAAGATGCATTTTCAGGGTCCTCTTAGAATGAAATACTTTATAGCAGCCTAGGGAGGAGAGAGGGGATGAAGGCCTCATTGAATTCTCAGGGATTGAAATGGCCTGGGGACCCCTCCCAGACAAAATAGTGCTGCCCCTTTATCCAGGACCAGAGGAACCCAGAGGCAAATTCCACTGGCTAAAAGATGAGCACAGAAAAGGTGAAGGGGATCCAAGAAAAGGGAAAAGAAATGAGTCTTTTAAAAGATTTTTTTCCCCCAGAATACTGGATATTGGGGATAGTCTCTATCCCCAGATTATAGAAAATATAGAAAACAGAGCACCATGAGGAGAGAATAGTGGAATGAATCTACAGACACTAGAAACGGGAAGGAACCTGCCAGCTCAGACAGAATGGGCCTGATGGGTTTCCTATCTCAGAGCTGGTTCTCAGGAACACTGATGATTCATCAGGAACATCTGCCACTTTGGGTGGCCTTCTTTTCCTGGTCGAAAAAGACCTGAATGTGGGATGGCTCTTGGCAGAGGTGTTCATATTTTTCGGGACTCTGCAAGGGTATCCTGACACAGAGGTCCCCAGCAAAATAAAAGCCAAATTTCCGTAACCAGCAGCACAGTCTTAGGAGAAGATGGAGTTGTGGTCAATCCGGAACACGACAGGAGGCAGAAGAAAGTTCCCCATAGTCATAAAGAGGCTACTTCTGGTCCCTTTCCAGGTGTTTGGATACCTAGAAGGGAAAAACAGTTTGGTACTGTGTTGAAGAGCTGAGAAAATGTATTTCCCTCCCTTCTTTGCAGAGGCAGAGGACTATGGGTGTTTATTTTTTTTTTTAATAAACTCTTACTTTCCATCTTAGAATCAATACTAAGTATTGTCTCCAAGGTGGAAGAACAGTAATGGCTAAGCAAAGGGGCTTAAGTGACTTGTGCAGGGTCATCATATAACTAGGAAGAGAGGCCAAATTTGAATCCAGGACCTCTATCTCTAAGCTGGTTCTCAAGTCACTGAGCACCTAGTTGCCCATTGACTATGAGTATTTATTATGGTATGTATGGCCAGGCATAATTAATGTGATAGTTTTACCAAACTTCTCTCTCTCTCTCTCTCCCTCTCTCTCTCCAATAAGGGCTAGTTCATTCAGTAGGAGAAGAAGAGAAGGAATATATTCAGAAATGAAGATGATTCCAAAACAAAGTTAATGATGATTTAAGAAGAAAATTTTTTAAAAACAAATGTTCTGTAGACTTCCTGGCAAGCTAGAGCAGGAAGCCTCCCTGCCTTGTTGCCATGGCAACAGCATCTCTCACAACTTCAGCAAAGCACCACCTTTTTTGCCCATCCAGCTAGGTTTCCTTTTAAGCAAGTTTTATATAAGGAAATAAAGAATGGTTGTTTGCTCTGCAGGATCCTTCACTTTATAAAGGTATTCACTGCCCAAGACCATTAATTCAGGAGCTTCATTAGTTTTTGAAATATGATTCAATTTACAAAAATTTGATTTCCATTCAAGTTTTGGAGATTTTATCTAGTAGAGTAACCAAAGGGTCTCCTTTCCTTTATGAATGCAATAAGCTTGAGAGAGACCAATTATGGTGTAGAAAGACACTAAGTGGCCCCCACTTTAGAAATATTAAGAAATAATATTTTCTCAATGTCTAAAGTCTTTGAACTAATAGGAATGAAATAAGCTTTGTCAGTACTTAAATGTGTACTTAAATGAGATCTTTTCCTAGTCTGGAATTCTTTTGTCACTTGCTTTCCAAAGGTCTCCCTTTCTTCCTTCCTTCTGACATGGGCCCTGTACCCCAGAGGCACATTCCTGACCTCTAGTCTCCTGAGGACTTGGAATAGGGCTACCCTAGGGTTTGTGCACTCCCAGTTTCCATCACCATGGCCGAACCCAGGGTTATTCTCGAGGTTGAAGATAAGAAAGTTACCTTTCTAATTGATGTGGGAGCTACATATTCTGTTCTCCAAACTCACAATGGTCCTACATTCCATTCGCAGCATAAGGTAATTGGAGTTGGGGGAAAGACTCTTAGCTGTAGAGAGACGGCACCACTAACATGTGCCCATGAAGATAAATGATTCCAACATATATTCCTGGTTATTCCTTCCTCCCCATGTCCTTTGCTGGGCAGGGATATTATGAAGAAATTAGGCTCACAATTTCCGCTTATCTCAGTTCTAAACTCTCCAAACACTGCTTTGCAGAAGCCAGCAACAATCTCTTTAGAAATCTGGGAGAAGGTGCCTTCCATTGACTGGGATCAAGGCATACTGGGAAGAGCCCTCCAGGCTGATCCTGTAATGATAAGCCTCAAGCCTGATTCCCTTTACCCGCACAGGAAGCAATATCCCATTTCCCCCGAGGCCAGAGAAGGATTACAACCTCTCATAGATAAATTCCTAGCCTATGGCTGCTTAGAAGAGTGCTCCTCACCTTGTAATTCTCACATCCTGCCAGTAAAAAAACCAAATGGGAGCTGGCCTAAGGTTCAAGATCTCAGGCATATTAATGAAGCAATAATTTCTGTTCACCCCATTGTCCCAAACCCATATACAATCCTAACTAAGATACCAGGGAACTCTCAGTGGTTCTCTGTCATTGACTTGAAAGACGCCTTCTTTTGCATACCCTTGCACCCAAAATGCAGATTCCTCTTTGCCTTTGAGTGGGTTTTCCTCCCCAGACCCCCAACCCCATAAGGTCACGTAGTGTGTGCTCCCACAAGGATTAAGAGACACCCTGCTGCCCTCAACAAAGATCTTAGAGCCCTGAGACTCACGAGCAGCTCAATCTTGCACTATGTCGATGACATTTTGATATCTAGCCCATCTGAGGCTGCCTGTATCACAGACACCATTTCTCCCCTAACTTTTCTAGGAGAATGGGGTTACAAGGTCTCTGCTTCTAAAGCCCAACTTCTCCCAGTCTGTAACTTATTTGGGACACACCCTAACCCCAAATTCACGCTCCCTGACCACAGACGGGAAACAGGCCATCCTGTCCATTCCTGCCCCCACCACCAAAAGACAGCTCTGAACTTTTCTGGGTATGGCAGGGTTTTGCCGTATCTGGATACCTAATTTCGGGATCATTGCAAAACCTCTCTATGAAGCCACTAAGGGGCCTGATTTGGAACCCCTAGATTGGGGGGGAGACCAGGAACAAGCCTTTTCACTTTTAAAAACCCGGCTTTCTTCCGCCCCGCCCTAGGGATTCCAGACCTTGAAAAGCCATTCTTCTTGTTTACCGATGAGAGAAAGCAGCTCACCCTAGGCGTTCTAGCACAATACCTAGGACCTGACCTCCTCCCCATTGCTTACTTCTCCAAACAACTTGACTCAGTTAGCCGGGGATGGCCACCATGCTTGAGGGCAGTCTCTGCCACAGTCCTCATCGCAGAAGAGGCATTTAAACTAACTCTGGGTCAACCCTTAGAAATCCTGACCCCCCCCCCCCCCCATCGTGTCCTCAGCATTCTGGAAGCTAGAGGTCACAGATGGCTCTCTGGGGGCCGGCTCACTTAGTACCAGGCTCTTTTACTGGGCACACCTGGCCTTACCCTGAAGGTATGCAGGACATTGAATCCGGCTACCCTCCTCCCTCTTCCTGGAGACCCCTCCTCCCATGACTGTGAGGAATTGATAGACCACACTTTCTCTAGCCGACCAGACCTTAAAGATTCTCCTCTCCCTGAGGCAGAGGTCAGCTGGTATACAGATAGATCCTCCTTTATGGAGAATGGGGAAAGGAAAGCGGGGTACTCCATAGTCTCTCAGACAGCCACCATTGAGGCAAAGGGACTCCCCCCAGGGACTTCAGCACAGAAAGCAGAGCTGATCACTCTCACAAGTGCATTGCAGCTTGCTGAAGGGAAAAAGGCAAATATTTTCACGGACTCAAAATATGCCTTTCATGTTTTACATGCTCATGGGGCTATATGGAAAGAAAGAAGTTTATTAACTACCAAAATCTCTCCCTTGAAACACGGGAAAAAAATCCTGAGTTTACTTGAGGCAGTCACTTTACCCAGCCAAATTGCTGTCATTCACTGCAGAGGACATCAGGGTCTAGACTCCAACATAGCCCGAGGGAATCATAGGGCAGACCTAGGGGCCAAAGAGGCTGCAAGAGCCACTGCTCAGACCCTAACTCCACAACACCTCACAGTACCAAAGGGCGCTTCTCCCTCATACACTGAGGAGGAAATTGCACAGGCAGAACTTCAGGGATTCACCCTTGAACATAACGGGTGGTGGAGGTCTCCCTCCGGACCTCTGCTCCTCCCTAATAACCTAATGTGGAAGCTGGTTATGGGATTACATAACTCCACACACTTGGGCAGGGAAGCACTAACCACCCTGATAAAGCCACTTTTCACAGGCAAAGGCATTTCCAAAACCATCCGGGAAATTTGCAGATCCTGTGTCCTCTGTGCCCAAACCAACACCACTGGAGCTCTTAGGCCACCTCCCCTCCTTAAGCCTGTCCAAAGGAGAGGGGAATCACCTGCTGAGAATTGGCTGATCGATTTCACCCATTTGCCACCTTGCAAGAGGTACAAGATCCTTTTAGTCTTTGTAGACACCTTCACAGGCTGGCCTGAAGCATTTCCCTCCAGATCAGAGAAAGCACAAGTTGTCACAAAGGCCTTACTTAATGAAATCATCCCTAGGTTCAGCCTTCCAAAACCCCTTCAGAGTGACAATGGTCCTGCCTTTATTTCACAGATCACTCAGATGGTCTCTAAGGCTTTGGGCATTACTTACCATTTACACTCAGCCTGGCATCCCCAATCTTCAGGGAAAACAGAACGTATGAATCAGACCCTAAAAAGAGCCCTCACCAAACTCTGTGAGGAGGCAAGGATTGATTGGGTCCAAGCTCTCCCGATTGCCCTAACCAGAATCAGAATTGCTCCCCTGGCAAAGTTAGGGCTGAGTCCATTTGAACTGCTCTATCTTTCTAACCTCTGATGTTCTTTTAGATATAGAAATACACAGCCTTGTTCGGTTCTCTAGACAACTTGGCCCAATCCACCAGGTTCTGAGAGAATACACTAATCAGATCCTCCCCAAACCCTCCATAGAGGATACAAAGGAATCTCTCCACCCAGCCCAAACAGGAGACTTGGTATATCTGAAGACATGGAGTGGATCAAACCACCTAACACCCCGATGGGAGGGCCCCCATAGGGTTATTTTGTCCACTCCCACAGCTGTAAAATTAGAGGGGCAGAATACGTGGACTCATGTCTCTCATATTAAACCCTTTATCCCTCCAGAAACAGGTGGTGAAGGGGGAACAGAAGCCACTTATTCCTGTGAGCCACTGGAAGATCTCAAATTCCTCTTCCACAGAAAGACCCAACCTAAGGACATTTTGGAATAAGTAGTTCCATCCCCTCCTCCTTGTTATCTTAAATCTCTCTTGATCTAGCCATGACTATCTCTTTCCTTACATTCTTTGTCCTTTTTGGTATATCAATAATTCCCACAAAGTGGAAATACGAGTTCAAGAGCTACATGAGGTGTCCACTTGGATGGCTGATGCCCGTAGAAAGCTGTTTTCTGGCTCATCCTCCTGGAAATCCTGGCTATATGCCCTCTTTGCTCCATTTATTCCTATCATCTTGATAATTGGGGGTATCTTGATATGTGGACCTTGTATTTGTAACCTTGTCATCTTTCTAGTTGCTTCTAGGGTAAAAGCACTCATGGGAGCCACCCAGATGCCAGATGCCACCATAACCTCGGCAAACATCCCAGCCTGATGCTCTGGACACAGCCTACAGTCAATATCTCTCTCTCCTAATGTTAGGTAGGGACATCTCTATGCCCATTCTCAGCTATAAAGAAGTTACAGAAGACAGACCACCATCCCTTTTTCCCTTACATATTAGGAGAGGGGGGAGATGATGTGGGCACTGTACCCCAGAAACGCAGGTGGACTATTATCAGGGGAACTCCCTCGCTCCCTTCCATCCTCATGACTCTGAACCTGGAAACACCGAATGACCCCCCTCCCCCAAGGGTCTTGAAATGACTATCTACCCTTGAACATCCTCTAGACTTAAGATGGACAAAGAGATGAATCTTTATGCCTCTAGGCAGACTCCAGTCAGATGACCACCTCACCCCACCAAATGCCTGAGGGCTTACCACTCTAAGTCACATACCCACCAGGGCATAGAATCTGTTGTAAAAAGGTATAAAAATCTCAGAACTGATGTCGTGGGGGGGGGGGGGGGGAACAGCCTTTCCTTTCATGCTGACCTCCCAAGGAACTGCTTCCCATCTTGGTTCTACCTTGCTATCCTCCTGGCCACTCTCAACATTACTTTCTAAATTAATAAATCTCTTTTTTGTTTTTAAGCTAAGTTTTGGAGTCTTGCATGCTTGCAAAAGGTATCCTTCCTGAACCCCAAAGGTATCCTTCCCGCCAATAACCCTTCCTTCTTTCCTTCCTTCCTTCCTTCCTTCCTTCCTTCCTTCCTTCCTTCCTTCCTTCCTTCCTTCCTCCTTCTCTCTTCTCCCCCTTCCTTCCTTCTTTCTTTCCTTCCTCCCTCCCTCTCTCTTTCTTTGGCTAGGACTAGGCAATGGGGGTTAAGTTACTTGTCTAGGGTCACACAGCTAGGAAGTATCTGAGGCCAAATTTGAACCCAGGACCTCCCATATCTATGCCTTGGCTCTCTGTCCATGGAACCACTTAGCTACCCACCTGTCAAATTGATTTCTAAAGGGAAATGAAGTCAAGGCTCAGGGAAGAATTCTGATTTTCCTGAAAACAAAATGGAGTGATGAGTAGGTAAAGGCAGAGGCTACTGTGACTAATCCAGTTAAGAGTAATCTTCCTTTCCCTATCCTTGACCAGATTAGAGGGATTAGGAAAAGAACTCTCTAGGGAGCCCTAACATTTTGAGTTACCACTGTCTGGTATGTCAAAGGCTGTCACCCACTGGCTTAATTTTGCCTATAGAATTTTGTTTTTTGTTTCTGAATGCTATAGGATGTATGAAGCCTGTAAAGGAAAGCCCTTCCTCCCAGATAGAGTCACAATTAGCAAGACAATTCTATCATGTGATCCTCCCTCCAAGTGACAGTATTAATTATATTTTATATAATTTTTTTTATTATAGTATTATTTTTTATTATTATAGTATTATTATAATTTGGGCAGAAATTAGGTGGGTTGAGAGTCAGGCCTAGAGATGGGAGGGCAAGTCACTTAACCCTCATTGTCTTCTTCCATGGAGCCAATACACAATATTGATTCTAAGACAGAAGTTGAGGGTTTAAAGTGGGAGGGAAGGGGATGGGGTCACTGGGGCCAAGTTGTCACCAAGGGCTTATTGGAGCCCAGCCAAAGGCAAGGGTGCCCCAGTCAATGACAGGCAAAGGCTCAGAGCTGACCAGAGAGCAAGCTCATAGGAAATAAAGGCGGTGGGGGTGGAAGTATATTTGGAAATTGCCAAACCTGAGAGTCTTCATTCATCTGACTTGTACCCATGGGATGAGGCCGGTAGGACACCCAAACTGTCCCAGGAGTAGGAAGCAGAGGGGAGTCGAGGCAGGGGGGAGACCTAAATCAAGAGAAATTAAGAACATTTCAGAGCTGTGGACTAGGATTCAGGAGTCCTAGGATCTAGTCCCACCTCTGCTGCTATCGGGTCACTTAGTTCCTCATGATAAAATGAGAAGCCTCTTTATCCTGACGAGCTCAGGAATATTGCTATGAGGATCTGAAAGCATCACCGAATGGGAATGGAAACACCTACTGCAAATGGAACGTTGTAAGGTCCATTTGTAAAAATGTGTTTAAAGAGCTCAGAATTTTCTAAAGCACAAAGTGGTTAGTTTATTGGTGTACTGGAGTGAGAACTGAACTAGGTCACCTAGATATCAGTCCTGGCTTGCAGATCAGAGCACATACCCCTCAGAGGCACCAGTTTGGAAAGTGTTTTAAAAAATACATAGTTTGGGGGCAGCTGGAGGCTCAGTTGGTAGAGAGCCAGAACCAGAAGAGGTCCTGGGTTCAGATCTGACCTCAGATACTTCCTAGCTGTGTGTCCCTGTGGCCCACTGTTGTCTATCAAAGTGAATTTCCTAATGCTCAGGTCTGGCCATTTCACTGTTGTTGCTTTTAATTTATTTATTTTTATATTTTCAATCATTTCTGACTCTTCATGACCTTATTTGGGGTTTCCTTGGCAGAGATACTCGAGTATCTCTGCCAAGGTGAAGTGACTTGCCCAGGGTCACACAGCTAGGAAGTGTCTGAGGTCAGATCTGAACTCAGGAAGATAGGTTTTCCTGAATTCCTTGACTATTACAAAGGTCTTCCAATTAGTCTCTCCTGAAAACATCCTCCAGAACAGGTGCCAAAATGATTTTCCTAAAGCCTAGATTAAGCCATGCTACCTTATCCTCTCTCCTCAATAAACTAGTCACTCCTTGTTACCTGAAAACTCAGAAAAGGGTTGTTTTGTTTGGCATTTAAGGCTCTTCACAACCAGGTCCCTTCCTACCTTTTCCCTGTTTTTCACTTTACTCCCCTCCAGTGATATTGGCTAGGGGCAGTTAGATGGCACAGAGGACAGAGCACTGGAACTAGAATCAGAAAGACCTGAGTTCAGATCCTGTCTCAAATCTTTCCTCGATGTGTGACCTTAGGCAAATCGCTTTACCTGTCTGTCTCAGTTTCCTCAGCTGTAAAATGGGGCTAATAAAATCACCTACCTCCCAGAGTAGATGGAACAATCCCAGGATTGTTATAAGGATCAAATGAGATATTTGTAAAGCACTTAGCACAGTGCTTTACACAGTGCCTAGCACACAGTAGATGCTATTTAAAAATATTTATTCCCTCTCCCAATTGCTGTTCTTCATATATTACATTCCATTTCCTTTCACCGTGTCTTTGCACTGAACTCTCCCTGATGCCTAGAGTTCTTTGCTCAAGTGCTTCCTTCTGCAGAAGACTTTCCTTGACCATCTAAACTTTCTCTTTTAGGTTGCTTTCCTTCTATTCTGTATGTATCTTATTTATACCCAATTATTTAGAAGCTGTCTCCCCCAGAGTATGTAAATATGTTGTGGTTTTGTCCTTTGTATACTCAGCACTTAGCACAGGGTCTGAGGTGGCTGCTTTAAAAATAGTTTTTGATTGGAGGCAGCTGGATGGCTCAGTGGATTGAGAGTCAGGCCCAGAGAAGGGGGTTCTGGGTTCAAACTTGGCCTCGGACACTCCCTAGCTATGTGACCTTGGGCAAGTCACTTAACTCCCATTGCCTAGCCCTTACTGCTCTTCTGCCTGAGTTCAAATCTGGCCTCAAATATTTCCTAGCTACGTGACCTTGGGCAAGTAATTTAATCCCGATTGCCTAGCCCTGACTGGTCTGTTTTAGAATTGATACTAAGATAGAAAGTAAAGGTTTTTCAAAATGCTATATAGGCTGGAAAAATTAAAAACTGGAGAATCAGATAATCTCTCTCTACTACTCTTGAATAAATTTGGGTGGGTGTTATTCAGTGTTGTAAATGTCCCTGGACAAATCTCTTGTGCCAGGAGACATTGTCAGTTGCCTGAAGTCTTAGGCATGAACAGCACTGAAGGCACTGATGCAGCTGTTAAATGGTTCAATGACAGTATGTTCTTTCTTAGCAGTTCATCCTCCCTCCTTCCTTCCTTCCTTCCTTCCTTCTTTCCTTCCTTCTTCCTTCCTTCCTTCCTTCCTTCCTTCCTTCCTTCCTTCCTTCCTTCCTACCTACCTTCCTTCCTTCCTTCTTTCCTTCCTTCCTTCCTTCCTTCCTTCCTTCCTTCCTTCCTTCCTTCCTTCCTTCCTTCCTACCTTCCTTCCTTCCTTCCTTCCTTCCTTCCTTCCTTCCTTCCTTCCTTCCTTCCTTCTTTCCTTCCTTCCTACCTACCTTCCTTCCCTCCTTCCTTCCTTCCTTCCTACCTACCTTCCTTCCCTCCTTCCTTCCTTCCCTCCTTCCTTCCTTCCTACCTTCCTTCCTTCCTTCCTTCCTTCCTTCCTTCCTTCCTTCCTTCCTTCCTTCCTTCCTTCCTTCCTTCCTTCCTTCTTTCCTTCCTTCCTATCTACCTTCCTTCCCTCCTTCCTTCCTTCCCTCCTTCCTTCCTTCCTTCCTTCCTTCCTTCCTTCCTTCCTTCCTTCCTTCCTTCCTTCCTTCCTTCCTTCCTTCCTTCCTTCCTTCCTTCCTTCCTTCTTTCCTTCCTTCCTTCCTTCTTCTCTCTAAGAGAGAAGGGCAACAGTTAGGCAAACAGAGTTAAATGATTTGCTCCAGATCACACAGCTAGGAAGTATATGATGTTGTATTTGAAGTCAGGTTTTCCTGACTCCAGGTTTCACTCTCTAGCCACTGAGCTACCTGGCTGTCCCTCGACAGTACTTTCTGATGTCCCCTCTCTTGGGCATTCTTTTTTTTCAGAGTTCAGAGGACCTTGAAGATATGGTAGGAGGAGGAAGGTTGGGATGGTTGCTCTTAGAAGGGAGCATTGCAGGGGCAGCTAGATGTCTGACTTAATGGATAGAGAGAGTCAGGCCTGGAATCAGGAGGACCTGGGTTCAAATCTAGTCTCAGATCCTTCCTAGCAAGTCATTAAACTCAGTTGCCTAATCCTTACTGCCCTTCTGCCTTACAACTTATACTTAGAATCCATTCTAAGCAGAAGGTAAAGATTTTTAAAAGTAAAAAAAGAAGTGAGCATCACACAATCTTTTCTAAAAATGTTTGTGGCCTCCTCTTATCCCTTGTCTTTCTCTATTAGAGTTTGAACCCATTAGGTATACTTACTGCTGTTCTCTTTTCTTTGCTCGCCTTGATTTTCGATGTCTTGAGAAGTCTCTCCTGGTGTCATTTGTGTCACAGCTGCTCCTTCTAAACAACTTTTTCGCCCAATTTGTGTCATCCCCAGGGTGGCCCCTAGGTGCAATTATACAAGAGGTGAAGTGACTCCTCTCTCATCCCAATTTATTCATCCTAGGCTCAATCTCTTTGGGGATTTTTCTACTCTCAGCCTAAGGACCTGAAATAATTAACTCCTGCTTATGGAATAATGGCTTAATAGGAGCAGACGAGACATTGAACAGACCCCTTGTGGCTCCTGAGAAGAGCCACTCTGGATGATAAGCATCTATGTCATTAAAAGAAATGTCCATCCTTTAGATTATTCCAATAAAGCAGATTCAGGAGGACCTCTATTTAACAAAGTTTTATTTACTGATGTTTATGTTATGTCCACTGGGATCATCTTAAAACCACACGTTGTATTTTTTTTATTTAAAAAAAAGAGAGAATTGCATATTAGATCACCTCACAAGTGTTTCACACATGTAGGACTTTCTGGAGACGATGCATCCACCAAAAGAGGTGAGTCAGCAGGTAGAGATTTTAGACCCCCTACAGACTTGGGCAGGGCACCTGTTACAAAGCCAGACCCTTAAGTCACCCGTTCCTATTTACTTTTCAGGCAAGAAAACATATTACATATTGGGAGTACAAGACTGTGATGGAATTTGGTAGAATTGTAGATGTTGGATGGAATTACTACTGAGCCATAAGAAATGATGAACAAGCTGATTTTAAAGAAACTTGGAAAGGACTAAGGGGATAATGAACAACGAAATGAGCAGAGCCAAGAGACCATCATTCACAGCTACAGAATTAATTTTGGAAGGATAAACTGTGAATGTTACCTCCAGAGAGTGAACTGAAAAATGGAAACATGGAAGACTTAACTTATATGAACCTGTCAGACTCCTGGACAGTATCTTCTGTGATGCAGGAAGGATGGGGAGAGGAGGATGTGTGGATGGGATTTATTATGTAGATATGAAGAAAAGTCAGCTAAACATATAAGAAATTGTGATTCCATTTATACATAATCTTTGTATATGGAAATGCTTGTTTTATTTACATTTTTTTTTTAATTTGGGATTAAAAAAACACATCAAGGAGGCAGCTGGGTGGCTCCGTGGATTGAGAGCCAGGCCCAGAGATGGAAGGTCCTGGGTTCAAATCCGGATTCAGACTTCCTAGCTGAGTGACCCTTGGCGAGTCACTTAACCTCATTGCCTAGTCCTTACTGCTCTTCTGCCTTAGAACCAATACACAGGATGGATTCTAAGACAGAAGGTAAGGGTTTAAAAAAAATTTTTTTTGAGCATATCAGGTAACAACTGTACAGGTTGCTGCTATAGACTAGATCTAGACTAGATCCCGGTTTCTTTGCTCAAATCAGGAATTAGCTGAGAATTAAGTGTGAGAAAAGGACTGGGCAGGGAGGGAGGTGTAGGTGGGCAGAGGGACAAGTAGGTGGTGTTGGCTTCCACTATTACCAAAGAAGGCATGGAATCAATCAATTGGAATTAATGATTATATTAACCTGAATATTATGATTGCAAGGCTGCCCAGGAATAAAATGCAGCCATTTCTGAAGGGGAAGCAGGCATGGCAATCCAATAAGAATCAGCCTCAAAGATGTAAAGTAGGTTACTTCAGCCAGGAGGCATTAGAAGGGTGGAGTTGAATAATCTGACCTGGGCACAAGGTCCAAGTTTTCCACTGGCAACCAAAATGGTGGTGTCAGTCAGTCCCTGGATTGCCCAATCCCTGCTCTTACCTGTGAGGTAAAGGACGGCCCCTTCCCATCCACCTTCAAGAATCACTTACTTCACAGAGGGCTTGGAGACGGTTTCCTTCATATTGACCAGAAACACGGTGATTTTCTGATTCAAAGAAGCTATACCCAGCAGCCAAAATGGAGAAGTACCGGGGAAACAAAAAGTTAGCAGTTAGTCCTGACATAACAAAAGGTAATCCTGCCCCCTGGATGGAGCAACAGGTAGAGAAAACTATTTTTTAATGCCCTTAAATATTTCATTTAATTTTTTTCACTTTGCCAAAAATCTATTTTCTTTCCCTCTCCCTTAAGAGTGAAGAACATTTCTAAACCCAGCCAGTGTTTTTCTCAATAAGTCAACAAACATTTATTAAGCACTTACTATGTGCCAGGCACCACACTAAGCATTGGAGATTACAAATACAAACAAAAAGAAAGCCATTCCCTGCCCTCCTGGAGTTTATATTCTGAAGCAGGAAGACTGGGATTAAAAAGGAAGCTGAAAACCTGGGGGAGGGGATAGAGGGGTACTCTTAGGGAGCACATGGCAGCTAAATTCAGAGAATGAGTTCCTAGTTGCTTAGACAGTCGGCATAGTGTTAAACAAAAATCATTAAATACTCTCTGACTTTCCATCTTGGAATCAATACTAAGTATCAGTTCTAAGTCAGAAGAGTAGTAAGAGCTAAGCAATGGGGGTTAAATGACTTGCCCAGGGTCACACAGCTAGGAAGTGTCTGCGGGCAGATTTGAAACCAGGACCTCCCAACTCCACACCTGGTCCTCTATCCACTTAGCTGCCCTGTCAGGATAGCTTTGTCTTGATGGTCTTGTTTTTTGTTTTGTTTGTTTTTTTGTTTGTTTTGGGGGAAGATAAAAAAGGTACAGGAATCTCTGCCCAAATTCTATTGACTTAAATACTTTTCACTGAGGGTCCTCCCATGATCTTATTACCAAACCATCCTCTAGGTCCATGTTGGTAAACCTAAGGCATGCATACTGGGGTGTGCAGGAAGGAGTCACTTTCCTCCCCATCTCCACACAAGCCTGAGGACATTCCTCATCACCTACTCCTCCAGCACACATAGCTAGGAAATATCTGAGGCTAGATTTGAATCCAGGTCCTCCTGACTTCAAGTCTGGCACTCTATTCATTATGCTCCCTAGCTATTATCCTAGATCTTTTTCCTTCAATGTAGAGCAACTTCTTTGCCTCTGGGGCTCCTGCTCCATCCTCTCCCAGACACACTCTTTTATCACATATAGGCACTCCGGAAGTCCTTCTAATGACAGATTCTCCTTTTGTACTCAGGATATGTAAAGTGTAAGGAGGCACGGAGCAGACAAGGCCAGCACAGGGTCAGACAGCTGCTAGCTGCAGTTGGTTACAAAGAAGGCTTTGTTCCTGACTTGGCCATGGTCCTGACCTGATGGAACTAAGCAAGCACTGGATTGGACCCTGAGGGCAGAACAAATCATTGACAGAGAAAAAACAAGCAAATCAGTCCAGTGGAAGATTTGATGGCAGACAGGCATCTTTAATGAATATGAACTGTCCATTTAAGTTCAGGCAAAGCAGTGCATAAATAGAGCTCTCCTGGAGTCAGGAAGTCTCAAATTCAAATCTGGTCTCAATCTAGCTCTGTGACCCCAAGCAAGTACTTATTCTTCATTTGCCTCAGTTTCCTCAACTGTAAAATAGAGTGATAATTGTTCCTGCCTCCCAGGGCTGTTGTGAGGATCACATGAAATACTATTTGTAAAGTGATTGGCACAGTGCCTAATATTTTTTGTGGTTTAGTCATTTCAGTCTCTTCATGAACCCATTTGGGGTTTTCTTGGCAAAGATACTAGAGTGCTTGCCATTTCCTTCTCCAGCTCATTTTAAAGATGAAGAAACTGAGACAAATGAGGTGAGGTGATTTGTCCAGGGTTACATAGCTAATAAGTGTCTAAGGCTGGATTTAAACTCAGGTGTTCCTGATTCCAAGCCTGGCACTCTATTCACTGTGCTACTTAGGAAACCCCTATGTGCCTGACACATAGTAGGTGCTTAATAAATATTTGTTTCCTTTCTTCCTACTGGGAGCTGGAGATCCCCCAACCATACCATACATAATAAACTGGGCCAACTCAGATTCTAGCATAACCTGCCCTTCTCAACAGTACAAGCTAAGGACCCCTAGACTTTGTCAGCCACCCAATGGAACAACTGAACTTTCCTACATGTGTTGTCATACGCCAAGTAAACTGAGAGATCTCCAAGACCAGGGACCAAGACCAGGCTTTCTCTTCCTCTTCCTCGTACTTGGAACATAACGAGCACTTACTTAATCAAGGCTTTTCCCATTTGTAATTGATCTGGGCTTCCATGAAAAGAGGAGTCCCACTAACCATTCCAAGGAGCTAGAAACAATCCAAAGAGCATGGAAACAGTAGCTAAGTGATTAGTATGGGGCCACCTTTCGGATAAGACATAGGAGCTGCTTAGATTTACACTTATGAGAAAACTCCTCACATCACTCCTTAGTCTCTGACTAGAAAGAGCAGAATTTGACTGAAACTTGCCCCAGGAAGCTAACATACTGACAGCATCCCATTTTACATTGCCTTTTTCACCCCACTGGGCAGTTATTCATGGGTAAAGCCATGCAGACCAAAAAGGAACCATGGGTAACCTTTGGTACAGGGACAGTACTACCACCCAAACAATCAACTCCTTCTCTGAAAACCAGTCAAAATCAAAAGCCTTCCTGAAAACCCCACTCTATCACCACCACCACCACCACCACCACCACCACTGTCTCTTCCCTAAAAACAATAAAGCTTGCTTGACACAGAGATTGCCCAAGTTCTCAGTTCTTTGGACAAGACCCTGATCTTGCTGCCCACCTCATAATCACAATCATCCCCTGGATTTGGATGGCCCATTTATGTGATTCTATTCATCAAGAGTGTGCAGTCATGGGGTCAGCTGGGTAGCTCAGTGGATTGAGAGCCAGACCTAGAGACAGGAGGTCCCAGGTTCAAATCTGACTTCAGACACTTCCCAGCTGTGTGACTTAGCCCCCATTGCCTAGCCCTTACCACTCTTCTGCCTTAGAACCAATACTGTACATGGTACAGATTCTAAGATGGAAGTAAGGGTTTAAAAAAAGAAAAGAAAACATGAAGGGAAGATTAAAAGGAGAAGAAGAAATGGTAGCTAAGTGACTCAGTGGCTAGAGAATCAAACCTAGAGATCTAGAGATGGTCTCAGGTACTTTCTAGCTGTGTGACCCTGGGCAAGTCATTTAACCCCTATTGCCTAGTCCTTACTGCTCTTCTGCCTTAGGACCACACACAGTATTGATTCTAAGATGGAAGGTATGGGTCAAAAAAAAAAGAAGGGTGTGCATCCAGGAGTTAAGTTAGGAGACATAGAAACAAATTCCAGCTCAGGCACTGGGTTCAAATTTCTCTTCTGATGTTTTCAGTGTGACTTGGGCAAGTCCTTTCATTTCTCTGAACCTCAGTTTCTTCCTCTGTTAAATGAAGAAATTGAACCAGATGGCTTCTGGGGTATCTTCTACCACTAACATGATTTTTTTTTCTACTAAGATGATTTTAGAGGGACAACTAGGTGGCAAAATAGATAGAGTGGAGTCTGGAGTCAGGAGGACTTGGGACTCAGACACTTCTAGATCCTGAGCAAGTCATTAAACCCCATTTGCCCTTTCCCTCCTGTCTTAGAGTTGTTGCTAAGATAGAAAATAAGGGTTTAAAAATTATGATTTTAAGGTTTCCAGAAACAGATGAATTAGAGTTATATATCTGTGGAAGGGGAAACTGAGACCAGAAAAGTTAAGACACTTTCTTTAGGTCACACGTCCAGTAAGTATAGATTGAGTGGGTGGCCAGAGTGACCAGAGCACTGGATGTGGAGTGCAGGAGACCTAGCTTCCAATTTGGCCTTAGACATTAGCTGCACCATCCTCTCTCACCACAATTTTTTCATCTGTAAAATGGGCATATAAACAGTACCTACAACAACTGGGATTTTGTGAAGAGCAAATGAGATAATACATCTTTTAAAAACATTGTAAATCGTAAAAGATTGTATAAGTTTATTTTCAACAGTTAGCAGAGCCCAGAGGTCTCCTGATTCTAAGCTCAAGAATATTTCCATTATTCCATGCTTCCTCCCAATTGTTTGACCTTAGATAAGTAACTTCCCCTTTCCAGGGCTTAGTTTCCATTTCTGTAAAGTTGACATGATTTGCAGTGCTACTGCAAGGATCATATGAGATAATTTCTTCATCACGCTTTGTAACTATAAATCAATATGTAAATGTCAATTCTTACCTTTATTATCATTGTTCGATGGCTTTCACTTCCAGTATATCCTATCTGATCCTCACAACTACCCTATGAAGTCAGTTAAGCAGGGATCTTTCTTCCCATTTTTGAGGTGAGAAAACTGCCTTGCTCATAATCACACAATAAATGAATGAGAGAACTGAGACTAGAGCTCAGATCTCCTGTTTCTCAGACCAGTGCTCTATTTTTGGGGTACTGGGAGAGGGGGAGAAGAGGCCTGGCTCATGATCACATGCCTTCAAGTCTGAATCTCCCAACTTTGTTAGAGAATGATCGTGTCTCCCAAAGGGGAGACATTAGTTTGTGCAAAAACAGTGAGGGAGCTCTGTTGACTTTTCCTTCAACCCTGAAGATAGATAAAAAAAAAAAAGAATCCTACAAAACAAATGGGACCTTTAAAACCGTCACTGTTTTAAAACTGAAGGGACAGCTAGGAGAAATCAGTGGATAGAGAACCAGGTCTGGAATTATGATGCCCTGGGTTCAAACAAGTCACTTAACCCCAATTACCTAGCCCTTATGCTCTTCTGCTTTGGAACCAGTACTTGGAATTGGTTCTAAGATAGAAGATAAGGGTTTAAAAAAAACCTTAAAGGGTAGCTAAGTGGCTCAGTGGGGAGAGAACCAGGTCTGGAGACAGGAGGTCCTGGGTTCAAATATGTCCTCAAACATTTCCAATCCCTTATTGCCTAACCCTTGCTGCTCTTCTGCTTTGGAACTGATACACAGTATTGATTCTAAGATAAGGTAAGGGTTTAAAAAAAAACTGAAGGGACAACTAAGTGGCTCAGTAGAGAAGAACCCAGGAGGACTTGGGTTCAAATCTAAACTCAGCCACCTCCTAGTTTTGTGACCCTGGGCAAATCACTCAACCTAATTGCCTTGCCTTCACAGCTCTTTTGCCCTGGAACTGATACTCTTCTAAGACTAAGTAAGAGGGTTTTTTTTTTAAATGAATTACTTTTTACTGTTACTAAATAATCCCCATATGTGAAGGCCCATGAGAAACCCCAAATAAATCCCATAGGTGGAAGGCGGTACCTTGGGGCTGGGACATGACGTCGGTTTCCACAGATGATGCCTGCACAGGACACACTGAAGGTGAATGAAGATATATCGATGGAGGATATAACATAATTGGAGACGTTGGGGATAATGTTGGGGATGGCACTAAATGTGAAGGAAGTGCTGGCACAGGTGTTGATACCAGTGACTGTGCAGGGGGTGAGGTAGGTAACTGCACAAAGGATGGCAGAGATGAGAAAGGCACTGAGAGAGTCATGGACGATTGCATGAGTGCTGGGAGCGAGCGTGTCATTGGATGAAGAGCTGGTGAGAGTGGCAACTGTTCAGATGGTGATGAGACAAGGCAGGCTCTAGGTGAGTCAGGTGGTGATGGGACAAGTGCCTCTGCAGATGGCTGCGTGGCTGATGAGGAAGGGAGCTGAGCAAGTACAAATTCAAGATCCTCATCGTCGTCATCCTTCCCATTCCCCTTGGTGGCTTCATTCAGAGGGTGCCTCCAGGGCTTTGACGAGGTGGCCACTGCAGTCTCTGAGTTCTGCCCATCAATTGCTTTCCATTCCCTGCCCTGGGGCAGATGCTTTCCCAAGCAGAACACTTCCACCCGGGGGAAAATTAAATTCTTGGTGGGAGATGAGAGGTAGACAGCATCTAGCAAAGACAGCAGAATAGGCATCCTCATGGCGACCTTAGAACCACTCGACACTGGCAAAGCACTTCAAAGAAAATTTTAGGTGGCCCACACTGATAGTATTTCATTTTATCTTTACAACAACCTTATAAAGTGAATTCAGAGGACGTGTCTGGTTCTGTCACTTACGATATGGGCAGCTCAGTGGCCCAGTGAATAGAGTATTGGGGCTGAAGTTCAATCTTCCTGAGTTCAAGTCTATCCACTATGCCCACTTAGTTGGCTAGTAATCTTTAATAGCTCCCAATAAGTGGGTATAGTATACTTAGATAAAAGACCCTGATTATCCATTTACCCAGTGAAACATGTTTCAAAAGCTATTTATTAGCTCTGTGACCCTGGGCCAGTCATTTAACATCTGTCTGCCTCATCTGTTAAAAAAAAAATCGGGATAAAAAGCCAAAGAATGCTTTCCCAAATTTATTCTAACCCCAGATATTTACTAAATGTTTGACCTTGAACAAGTCACTTAACCCCACTTGCCTCAGTTTCCTCATTTATAAAATGAGCTGGAGAAGGAAATTCTCAGACCAGCACTCAACCTCTGGGGTGCTGAGATAGATATTTCAGTCAGTTCCAACTCTCCATGATACAATTTGTAGTCTTCTTGGCAAAAAAACTGGAGTGGTTTGGCATTTTATAGATGAGCAAACTGAAGCAAATGGAGTTAAGTGACTTGCCCAGGGTCATCCAGCTAGGAAGTGTCTAAGTCTGGATTCAAACCCAGGAAGGGTCTTCACGACTCCCAAAATAGACCTCTAATAAATATCTGCTGTTTTACTGAGTTACTAATATTCCTCAAAACACTATGTCTCTTATATGAGAATCTTGTGTGATGTCATGGAGAGTCTCCTGGATTTGAAGGCAGAAGCCTGGTTGTGGTCTGCTATTCATTGGATGTAGGGTCTTGGGTGAGTCACTTAACCTGGTCAATCACTAGTTTGCTCTCTAGAAAATTAAAGAGAAGGTGGAGAGGGACAGCCAAGTGATTCAGTTGGATTAAGAGCCAGACCTCGAGGCAGGAGATCCTAAACTCAAATCTGGCCTTAGATACTTTCTAGCTTTGTGACCCTGGGCAAGTCACTTAACCCTCACGACCTAGCCTTGATACCAATACATGGTATTAATTCTAAGATGGAAGTTAAGGGTTTAAAAAAAGAAAGAAAATAAAAAGGTTGGACTTCATGACCTCCAAGGCCCCTTCTGGAGTATAATCTATGAACCTATGTTTCCTGATTACTCCTCTTTCTGCAATTGTTAGGGCTCTTTCATACTTTATAATTACTTTGTCTGTATTTTCTGTTTATTAATCTGTGCACGTGTTATTCCTCTCCATTAGGATGTAAGCTTGCCAGGCACACTCCTGCCATCCCTGCTTCTGGGTAAATTGAGGCTGGTGGATTGTTTGAGTTTGGGCACTGTTAGTTACCACTAGTGGGCTGAGTCAATCCAGGGTCTGACCTAAATCTGGCATTAATAAGGTGAGAACCTCAAGATGGGAAGCCATGAAGCTGCCTGAGGAAGGCTGAGCTGACTCAGATGGGAAATGGAGCAAGTGGCCCCACTTTCATCCTGGGGAGATAGGAAGTTCACTCTCCAAAAAATAAGGGGGTGAGGAGGAAATACAAGCTCCTTGAGGGCAGGGACACGCTCACACACACTCATAGATACTCCCTCTCTCTCTCACACATACTTTTTCACACATAAACATACACATACTCTCTCTTACACACGTTTTATTTCACACACTCCTCTCTCTCTGGTTCTCTGGTTCTCTCTCTCTCTCTCCCTCTCTCTCTGTCTCTCTCTCTCACACACTCACACACACAGAGACACAGACACAGACAGACAGACAGACAGACACACACACACACACACACACACACACACACCATGACACATAGTAGAAGCTTGATAAAATGTTATTGACTTAAAGGCACGAAGGCTGCTGCTGTTCCGAGATGGACACAGCTATGAAAAGGCTGAATTATTGCTAAAACCCAGGTCTCCTGACTTTTAACCCCAAATCGAATGCTTTTCATAGATAAATGGCTTCCCCAAGGGACTCCCAAGCAAGCGATGAGCTGCTCTCTCACAGTTATTTACTGTTTATTGGGTCAGAAATCTACAGTCTGAGGGCCAAATCTGGCCTGCCACCTATTTTTGTATAGCCCTGGAGCTGAGAATCATTGTTACATTTTATATACGATATCTCTATCTGCTTTTGTTCCTGGCTTAGTCGGAGGACTGTGGAGTCCTCTGAGCTCACCTTTCAGGCTTCTACTCTCTCTTTTCCACACTTTCCTATTCCTCATCTACCCAACCTCCCAAATCCAGTAGTCTCTCACCATCTCAGTACTGTAAGTGGCAGTGTTCCCTCTTCCAAGGGTCTTTAGGATTTAAAGCTCATGCCCTCCCTGGAGACCCAAAGTCTTTGTCTGGGAAACAGAGTGAAGGATTTGGGAAAGGACAAAAGGGGATATTTTCTAGTAAAATTTCACTGGGGGGTGGGCTGCTATTTTGTCTGAATAATAATAAAATTATTGTATCATTAATTAAATGTTGATTATTATTATTTTGTTGTTCAGTTGTTTCAATTGTATCTGATTCTTCGTGACTCCATTTAGAGTTTTCTAGGCAAAGATACTAGAGTGCTTTGTTATTTCTTTCTCAAGCTCATTTTACAGATGAGAAAACTGAGGTAAATAGGGTTAAATGACAGGATCACCTAGCTAATAAATTTTTGAGAGCTGAGCCTGAGGTCTCCCAAAGTCGGGGATCCTTCTGACTAAGTGGAGCAGTCAGGCAAATAATGAAGAGGTGAGAGACAGACCTGTGCTCAGACCTGTACTAAGGCATCATGCAGCTGTTCTGCCATTGAATGGGGGTTTTGTTTATTTTATAGCTTCAGTGAATACATGCTTTTCTGGCACAATCATTCTTCAACATACATGATCTTCTGCAGATAATTGGATATGTTACACATTAACAAATCACTTAATCAACAGTCTGTGATCATTTACCATGTTGCCACAACAGAAATATTCGTGATGGAGATAAATGACATGGGTAGGGTGATCTGGAGGTTAGTTCTTCCTGACCTGTGGGATGACCAGCTAAGAGAATCATTGTTGCTTTTGATCAGCTTTCACAATCAATCACAATTACTTAGGAGGTAGGTAACAAAACATTTTGTAGCTAGGTACATGGTTAGAGGGGAATTTAAGATGGACTGAAATCAGGAAATTTCTCAATTTCCAAGTTACATTTTTCTTGTGTTGCATCAAAGCACCTTGACAATGTTGCCTGGTTATCATAAACCAACGAACCATCGAAGTGTGTCAGAAGCTTGTGCTTTAGAGGAGTGCCTGATGTGCCTGTGTGTTTGGCTAGCAGTGGGTGTCTAAGTGTACCTCTACTAAGAGGGAAAGGGGAGTGGTAATGGCTAATGATCTTTAGGTTTTGATTCTGAGAATGTAATCTTTTTAGGTTAATAATCTGGGGGGGGGGGAATTAAAGTGGGACATATGTGTCTTAGCCCTGTATTTGCTCTTGTATTATTTCTCCTGTACTGAGAAGACAATTCCATTAGTAAGGGAAGTTAGAGGGAGAAGTTACACAGAGGGGATTCAGTGGATGTCTCATCTTCTTTCATTTTCCCAAAATGTGATCCTGTCAGGCAGTGGGGGCATGATGGCTCTCAACAATAAATGGCTGAAGCCAAATTTGAATTCAGGAAGATGAGTCTTCTTGATTCCAGACCTGGTACTTTATCTACTGTGCCACCTATCTGCCCAATTAATTATTATAAAAATTATTTAGGGGAATGAACCAGGTGACTACATAGTTGTGTCTATTTTCTAGACTCCATGCATAGTTCCTATTCATGTCTCATCAAGAGCAATGACATCAGTGTTAATGGAACATCAGTGAGAGGTCTACAAGTGGCCAGGGGGAGCATTGAGGCAGAATGAGTTAAGGCTAGGAGAGCTCTTTCTATCACTTCAAGTAGTGTCTCTAACCTTTTCTAAAGGAAGGAATTTGATTTTTAGTAGTCAAACTCAGAGCTCCAAACTGTACTGCTCCAAAGAACATAAACACTCCTTAATCTCAAAGAATCACAGATTTTGAGAGTCAGGAGGGACCTCCATGAGCCATTTAGTTCAGCCCATACATGAAAAGAATCTCCACTAGAATATCCTGAGAAAAGTGGTCCTCCAACCTCTGCCTAATGACTTCCAAGCAGGAGGGACCCAGCATCCTTCAAGGCAGCCTCTTCTATTTGGGCCAGGAAGTTTTTTTCCTGGCATCAATCCTAAACTGCCTCTTTTCCACTTCCACTCCTAGGGACGCAATCTATCAGAGCCCTAGAAAGACTGTGTGATACAATGATACAAGAATTTGTCATTCAGTTATTCTCCATTCCCATCTGATTCTTCATGACCCTATTTGTTTTTTTCTTAGAAAAGATACTGGAGTGTTTTGCCATTTCCTTCTCATTTGACAGGTGGGGAAACTGAGGCAAACAGGGGTTAAGTGACTTGCCCAGGGGCATACAGCTAGTGGTTTGCCATTTTCTTGTTCAGCTCATTTGATAGATAAGGAAACTGAGGCAAACAGGGATTAAGTGATTTACTCAGGGTCATACAGCTAATAAGTGTCTAAAGCTGGATTTGAACTCCAGACCTCCTACTCTATCTGCTGCACTACCTAGCCACCTCTTACTATAGGAAATAAGAAAACTGGGTTTCAAGTTTCACCTCTGCCACTTACTTCCTGGGTGACCTTTCAATAGTCTCTTAACCTCTCTGGACCTCAGTTGCAAAATGAGGCAGTTTAATTCAGTGGCCTCCATGGTGCCTTCTAAATATGTGGTCCTATGAGTGTGATACAATATGACTAATGCCCTAATGTTCTTTTGTACCCTTACTAGTGAGAGGATGATTGTTGTCTAGGTTTGGAGAAGACTGTTCTTTTTCCACCACTAGAGGGATGTGTGCCCCCAAACAACCGAAGCAGAATCTATGGTGGCAAGGTATCAAGGCAAGGGAACAGAATCACATTCGTCCAATTCAAAGAGGCTGGTATTGAGCCTATTCTGAAAATTCTTCAGGGAAGGAGTATGATCCCTTGTGTTAATTGCTCCTGATAAAGCAGTCCTCAGGGGTGGTGAGGTGATGCCATAGTGCATAGAGAGCTAGGCCTGGAGTAGCGAAGATTTGTTTTCCTGAGTTCAAATCCAGTCTGAAATACTTACTAGCTATGTGGCTCTGTGGTCACTTAAACCTATTTGCCTCAGTTTCCTCATCTGTAAAATGAGCCAGAGAAGGAAATGACAGATCACCCCAGTGTCTATGTCAAGAAAACCCCAAATGCGGTCACGAAGAGTTGGACATAACTGAAAACAACTGAATCACAACAGTTAGAATATAACTGACTACATTGGGTACCAAGGTTCTTAATGTTAAATATTTGTGACAATTCCCTATGTATGTTGGATATTATACTGTTTAATTTTGTCTTTATATCCTCAACACAGTATAGTGTCTAGTACACAGAAGAAATTTAATAAATGCTTGTGGATTAAAAATAAAAAAAAGAATGTAACTGACTAGAGGGTAGGGATTAACTTCCTTTTTGTGTTTATATCCCAAGAACAGGTCAGCTTGGTGGCTCAGTGGACAAAGCACCAGGAAGATTCATCTTTCTTTTCTCTGCTGGAACAAATCATTGGCAACTGTTCTAGGGCCATAGAGAGTTGCATAGGCGCCCTCTTGAGAGGTTCATTAACTTGCCCAAAGTCATATAATCAAGCTGTGTCCAAGACAGGACATCAACCCATACCTCTTTCTTTCTTTCTTTCTTTCTCTTTCTTTCTTTCTTTCTTTCTTTCTTTCTTTCTTTCTTTCTTTCTTTCTTTCTTTCTTTCTTTCTTTCTTTCTTTCTTTCTTTCTTTCTTTCTTTCTTTCTTTCTTTCTTTCTTTCTTTCTTTCTTTCTTTCTTTCTTTCTTTCTTTCTTTCTTTCTTTCTTTCTCTCTCTCTCTCTCTCTCTCTCTTTCTTTCTTTCTTTCTTTCTTTCTTTCTTTCTTTCTTTCTTTCTTTCTTTCTTTCTTTCTTTCTTTCTTTCTTTCTTTCTTTCTTTCTTTCTTCCTTTCTTCCTTCCTTCCTTCCTTCCTTCCTTCCTTCCTTCCTTCCTTCCTTCCTTCCTTCCTTTCTTTCTTTCTTTCTCTCTTTCTCTCTCTCTCTCTCTCTCTCTCTCTCTCTCTCTCTCTCTCTCTCTCTCTCTCTCCCTCCCTCCCACCCACCCTTCCTTCCTTCCTTCCTTCCTTCCTTCCTTCCTTCCTTTCCTTCTTATTCTAAGGCAAGAGAGTAGGATGATGTGCTTTAAAGAAATTTCTCAAAAATAGGGTTAAAAATAAAGCAGGAGGGCCAGCTGGGTGGCTCAGTGGATTGAGAGTCAGACCCAGAAATAGGAGGTCCTGGGTTCAAATGTGACCTCAGATACTTCCCAGCTGTGTGATCCTGGGCAAGTCACTTGACCCCCATTGCCTAGGCCTTTCCACTCTTCTGCCCTGGAACCAATACATAGTATTGATTCCAAGATGGAAGGTAAGGATTTTAAAAATAAAAAATAAAATAAAATAAATAAAGCAGGACAGGGATTAAAAGGACCTGAGTTCAAATCCTATTTCCTGTTTACAAACTGTGTGGCCTTTGATAACCACAGTTTTCTTCTATAAAATAAGTAAGTTGGATTAGAGGCTCACTGTAGAACCTTCTAATTCTAAATCCAAGGGGATAAAGGAGAGTGGGTATTAATCCTGTCCCCCCCCCCAATTCCAATTAGTCTGCCATTGCTTGAGCATCTCAATTATCGAAGAAGAGTTTTGCTAGTTATGGAAGGGGATGATCCATTGGTTATTTCTTTATCCCGGTGGGAGATAGAGGTTTGGACCAGAATGATCTGGTTTTAAAATATGGACAGTCATTGGTTGATTCAGAGCAATTCTGAGATTCAGGCAATATGGTGAAGTGGAAAGAGCTCTAAACACAGTATCAGGAAGACCCAAGTTCAAGTGTTGTAGTCATGTAACCCTGGGTAAGTCACCTAACCTCTTTGGAGCTCAGTTTCCTCTTTGTAGAATCGGGGCTGGTCCTGGATTCAGGGACCTCAGAGGTGCCTTCCAGCTCAAAATCTATTATCTTATGACTAGAGAACTAACTGTGGAATATCTATGGGACTGTGTAGTGAACAAACCATTAAGTTAAAGTTACATCCAGTGCTAAAGTCATGAAAAGGAAAGAACACCTCCAAGAAGGGATATATAAGTCCTTGGGAATGTCAGGATACAGGATCCTCCCTTTGACAAAGAGATCTCACTCATGGAGGCTGAGGGTGGAGAAGGTGGATGAATTGGCAACAGGAAGAAAAACCTGTCCAAGGTCACTTTAGAAGGGAGGAGCAGAATAAAGGAGAAAAAACATTCTTCTAAATTTCTAAATACAGGGTTGGACTGAAGAGTTGACGATGCTACTTTGGGGCTGGGCCATTTCCAGTGTCTCACTCCTCAGTCATACCAGCTCTCAGACATGAATTACCTATGGGTGTGAGGCTTTGGGTTGCACCATTTCCATTCCTTTGGTCAGAGGCAGGAATGGATCTAGGACACATTATGAGGGCCCGAATGGCAATTTGTCCATCAATGGCCAACTACCTCTTAGTCACAATGGCTAGAACCTGAGAAATACAGATACTCGCCCCAGCCTTGGGAGACTGGGAAGGATCAAGTTTAGCCTGCTCAGTCTAAAAGATAATCTAATTGAGCAATTCAGTTTATATTCCGTTTTTAGATTTCTACATAGCTGTAAATTCTCTGTATGCAACCCTATTAGATAACCAGTATTTACTGATAAATTGTAAGGAATAATCTTAATTATTAATTGGTTAAAGAATTATATAAGAGAAACAAGAATCAATAACTAAATTAAAAGAAAATCTTTGGAAATGCTTTTGCAAAATATCTTTGCCAAGGAGAGCTGGCACATATCTTTAGCGTCTTGGAACATATCCAGACTTCTTAAGGCAGTGGTATCTCTTTTGGCTCTGAAAGTAGGGAATAACCTTGGCTGGGACTATATTGAGACAGAGGGACTACATCATTCCTCCCTTCATAAGAAAAGAAGGAAACAATCTGACCCTCTGGGGAAAAAAAAAGAAACTTTCTAAATAGGAAACTGGTTTTCCCTTCTGAAGAAACATTCACCTGACCCTTCCTCTCCCCCTTTGGGGGGAAGTTTGTGTAATCTGATTCTGGCATAAGGTATAGAAGCAAACTGGCAAAGAGGGTCTTAAACCAGCATTGGGTGCATCTTTGACCCTGACACTATGATGAATGAATTTAACAAGAAGGGTCAGTTTGGGCTCAGAAGATTGTTTTCTCAGTATTTTATTTATTTATTGTCAGAGAAGTGTAAGATATCAAGGTTGGAAGGGGCCTCTGCATAGAACTCACCAATATAACACAGAGGCCACTATGATCTAGGGAAGTGATAATGAACCTTTAAGAGACTGAGTCTGTTAGAGACTGCCCAAACAGTATCCTCATGCTGTATGTGAGCCATCTCCTTATCCCAGACAATGGAGGGAGGAAGGGCTCTCATTGGGCTGCTGGGCAGAGGGTGGATGAAATGAGAAATGTCCTCAGGCGTGCATGGAGAGGGGGAAGGGAGCAGCCCTCTCCCACACATGTGCCATAGGTTCACCAATATGGATCTAGAGTAATAGTTCTCAAGTTTTTTTGGTCTTAAGACCCCTTTACACTCTTTTTTTAACCCTTACTTTTTGTCTTAGAATCAACACTGTATATTGGTTCCAAGGCAGAAGAGCATTAAGGGCTGGGCAATGGGAATTAAGTGACTTGCCTAAGGTCACAGCTAGGAAGTATCTGAAATCAGATTTGAACCCAGGACTTCCCTTCTCCTGGCCTGGTTTTCCAACCATTGAGTCACCAACTGTCTCCAAATTCCCTTTTATCAGCAGCATAAGCTGGGGAGATCAGTGTTTTGTCCTTGGGATTTTTTGGCTTTAATGTTATATAAATCACTCATACTGAGTATATGATCCACTAAAACCTATGAGCCCTTTTCCCTTTTGAAAATGCAGAAACCAAAACCTGGAAAAGGGAAATCACTTGCTCAGCATTAGTGAAGAAGGAAATGTTGGTAGCCTATACTATAATTCAAACATTTCAACACTCTGACTTCTTTCTAAGGTAACAACAATCTAATGGAGGAAAGGTTTAGGGGAGAGATGAGGAGTTTTATTTTGGACATATTGAATATACTAGATGGGGAAGCTAGGTGACTCAGTGGATAGAGAGCCAGACCTAGAATCAAGAAGACCTAATTCTGACCTAGATACTTCCTACCTGTTTGATCCTGGGCAAGTCACTTAACTCCATTAGCCTAGGCAAGCCCTTCTGTCTTAGAGTTGTTTCTAAAATAGAAAATAAAGGTTAAAAAAAAAAGATGTCTACTAGATATCCAGATATCTGAAAGTTAGTTGGAGATTATTGAGACTGGAAGTTAGCAGAGACTGAGGCAGAAAAGGCAGATTTGAGAATCATTGACACAAGGTATCAGAGGAGGGATTTGGACTCAGGTCCACCAAATTCAGAGTTAGTGTTCTTTTTTTTCTTTTTCTTTTTTGGGATTCATCAGAGTGACTATTTCTTCACAAGAATGCTTTTTGTTCAACTGCTCCAAGTTGTTGTTTTCCAGGGACTCCTTGGGGTAATGGATCCCCAATCACTGGAGGTGTTCAAATGGAAGCTAGCTGGCCAAAGGAAAGAGGTCACTAGGTGACACAGTGAGTAGAGCGTTAGACCTGGAATCAGGAAGATCTGAGCTCTAATTCAGTCTGACACTTACTATGAGACCCTGGGCAAGACATTTTATCTCTCTACCTCTGTTTCCTCATCTTATAAAATGGGGATAATAGTAGAGCCTACCTCCCAAGGTTGTGGTGAGGATAAAATGAAATAATATTGTAAAAGACTTTACAAACCTTAAAGTGATGTGTAAATGCTAGTTATTATTATTCCCACCCCTTCCCTACCTAGAGTACTCACTTATCCTCTTCAAGTATAAGACTGTGTCCTGATATCCCCGGTAATAATATTCATGCAGAGCCTGAGGAGAAAAGAACCATGAAAATTCATTATTTCTCGAGCTGCTGAAATAGAGATGGGGGCCATGGGGAGAACCAGGACTTACTTCCCCTTTCTCTCAACACTATGAAAGGGTTAAAAATTTGTCCTCCACTAGATAAGCAAAAAGTAAGCTCCTTGAGGGCAAGGAGTGCTTCATTTGTGTCTTTAAAACCCCTGTGCCTAGCACAGTACCTAGTATATAGTAAGTGCATAATAAATGCTCACTGAATTTCATTGAACCATCACTACTACAGTCTTTTTTCTTCTGTCACAATGATGGTGAACCTTTTAGAGACCACATGCCATACCCCACCCCCCACCAAGAGCTGGACACTCTCTGTCCCCCTTCTTACCCCACACAGGGGAGGAGGGAGGAAGCACTCCCATTAGGCTGCTGGGCAGAGGGACAGGTGATGTAAAAAAATGTCATCAGGCACAGTGGAGAAGAGGAGTGGAGCAACTCCATTTAAGTCCTTCTACTTTTCTAGTGACAAACTCTTAGGGGGTGGGGGGTAGGCGGAGTGGGGCAACTATGTGCCCTCAGAGAGTGCTCTTTGTGCTTATGTGTAAATCTAGCCCTGTGCATTATCACCCTACAAAGTGTTTATTGGACTGTATCCTATAAGTCTTATAGGATCTGGCAGAGAATTCATGCAGAAAGAATTAAACCCAGTTATTTTCATGACAACCACAGCAAGTCCTCAAATCCCCCAATTTCCGCATTTGTTTCATACATTATAAGATTTAGTACTCAAAGGACATTAGAGATTATTCATTTTTCATTTTATAGAGGAGCAAACTGAGGTCTAGAGAAGTTAAGTGACTTACCCAGAGGTGTACTGAAGAGAGAGCTATTGTGTTAGAGAGCACACTGGATGGATCTGAGTTCAAAACCCTTGACTTAGGGCAGCTAGGTGGCTCACTAGTGTATAATTAGAATTTTGCTTCCCAGAACTCTAAATCCCAGCTTCCCATGTTTCTTCTCATATTACGTGTTAACGTAGGGAGGATATAAATTTTGTGTAGCTTTGCCCTTACTCTCTTTCCTGGAAACTTGGCTGTGGAGCTGGGGTGAGGTGAGAGGCAGGAGAATTTTACTCAGGTGTTTTTTACTCAGGTTTTACTTTGGTTCTTTTTATTTCTTCTACTTCAGGTAATTAATAAACTTTATAAAATATAATACTTGGAGTTATTGGATATCAATTTAAATCTTATACTTGGTAGAGATACAGGTTCGGAGATGGCAGGTCCTGTGTTAAAATCTGGCTTCAGACACTTTCCTAGTTGTATGACCCTGGGTCAGTCACTTAACTCCAATTGTCTAGCCCTCACCAATCTTCTGTCTTGAAACTGATACTGAGGATCTATTCTTTTTTTTTTAACTCTTACCTTCCATCTTAGAATCAATATTGTGTATGGGTTTCAAGTGCTAAGGGTTAGGCAATGGGGGTTAAGTGACTGACCTAAGGTCACACAACTAGGAAGTATCTGAGGCCAGATTTGAAACTGGGACTTCCTATCTCTAGGCCTGACTCTCAATTCATTAAGCCACTAGCTGTCTCTACTGCATATTTATTCTAAGACAGAAGGTATAGGTTTTTAAAAATCCTTTGCCTTGTTATCTTGGGCAGGTCACTTCTATTCTTGGGCCTCAGTTTGCTCATCTCTAATGGAAGTAGAGAGGGGTTAGACTAGATAAGATATATACTAAATCACTATGATCCGGAGAAGCCCTACTTCCCTTTCAAAAGAGGATTTACAGGATTCTACAGAATCTTTTATCACTTACCATTAGGTCTGGGGGAAAGAGAGCATGGGTCATCCGGGCAATATTTTCCAAGGAGAACTGAAAGCCACAGTTGAATAAATGGAAGTCATGGAAGATAGCTGGGCAGTCCCTGGGGCAAATGTCTTGCTGGCCACTGAAAGCTGAGATGGTAATTGAGTCTGTCCAGTAGGAGCATGGCTGCATTCCAGTGAATCCTCCATCAATATACCTCTGTTTTTAGAAGTAGGAAGAAGAGAGAATAAAAATATTGGAAGTGGGGGGGGGGTTACTGATTTTTTTTTTTTTGGTTATTGATAATGCAAAGGACAACCTTTAGGAACAACTTATCTGTGTTAATGTGCAGGGAAATGTTTTATTAAAGATCCTAATCCTAGATTATTAGCATTACATAGGATCCTAGGGACCATCTACATCAAGGTTTTCCAACCAAAACTAGCATTGGTTTCTGGTTCTCAAAATTATTATTGCCAAAGGCCTCTGATTCTTCTTTTTTTTTTTTTAAACTCTTACCTTCTGTCTTGAAAGTTCCTGAGACCAGATTTAAACCCAGGACTTCTTGTCTCTGGGCTTGGCTCTCAATCCACTGAGCCATCTAGTTGCCCCCAAAAGATCCTTAATTCTTAAAGCCTATAACTTAGAAAGCTGACTCTTCCTTCTCCTCCTTTGACCCACCTACATCTTACTCCTTCCTTCTACTCCCAGATGCTTCCTTCTCATTATCTTACCTATTTGTTAGAACTCCTCATGATCTGACTCCAACTTTCTCTCCTGGCTGATTTCACATTATCCTTATGCAACCTCATTCAATCTTTCAGCCAAAAATGGCCTCTTTCTGTTTCCTGTACATAACACACACCATCTCTCCCCTCTTTGCTCTTTCACAGGGTCTTATCTATTCCTAAAATGCTCTCCCTCCTCACTCTTTGCTTTCAGGAACTCCTAGCTCCTTTCCAAGTTCAACTCAAGTATTGTCTCTTACCTTTTGAAAGGGGTGTTTCCTCATCCCCCCCACCCTGTTGTTAGCATTGCCCCCCCTCATCATTTTGTATTGTATTTATTTTGTATATGTTCTATATTTATTTATCTAGGAACATAGGCTTTCCCAGTAGTATATAAATTATTTGAAGGCAGAACTGTTTCATTTTTGTATCCACAGTTTCTACTTTGTATTCATAGTATAAGAAACACAATAGATACTTAATAAATGTTTGTGGCTTGTTTGGTTCCTAGTCACTGTTTCCCCAGATGTTGAGAACAACCCTAGAGAATTTCTGTACTATCAAGGTCAGCTAGGTAGCTCAGTGGATTGGGTCTGGAATTAGGAGGACCTGGGTTCAGATCTAGCCTCAGACACTTCCTAGCTCTGTGACCCTGGCAAATCACTTCACCCCAGTTGCCTAGCCTTTTTCCCTCTTCTGCCTTGGAACTGATACTTAGTCTCAATTCTAAAACAGAAGGTAAGGATTTAAGCAAACAAAAAGAATTTATTATCAACATAAATTTAATTTATCATTGTCATAGATTTAAGAGAATATCGTGGGGGTCTAGGTAGCACAGTAGATAAAGCATCAGGCCTGGAGTCAGGAGAACCTGGGTTCAAATCTGGCTTCAGACACCTTTTAACTGTGTGACCCTGGGCAAGTCACTTAACCCCAATTGCCAAGCTCTTGCTGTACTTCTATCTTAGAATTGATACTGGGAAGACAGTAAAGGGGTAGGGGTGGGGGAGGAAGGGAGGGAGAGAGGAAAAGAGAACGTTGTTCTCTCCATTTGCAAAAATGGAGACCATTTTTAGCGACCATTGAGGTCATTTAGTCTACCCCCCATTTTATGAGTGAATTCAGACTTAAAGAAGATGACTTGACAAAGGTCAATGGGTGAATTTAGTGACAAGAGTCAGGACAAGCCTTCTGATTCCTAACCCATTGATTGCTCTTTTCTCTAGGACTTGGGTAGCCAATGCAAGACCAACCAGACCATGGATGTTGCCTAGGGTTATGGAGGGGAGGCAGTGCTAGAGTTTTAACTGGCTCCCTTGAGCCAATGACTAAATTTTCAGCGAGAGCCCTCACCCCTCAGAAATTGGTAGATGATCCAAATTAGGGCTTGATTTATTATTTCATTGATTGACTTCAGAAATTAATGGAAAAAATGTTAATAGAGCAGATGAAATAAAAAGTGTGTTGGGTGTGTGCATTATTTTTGGAGTTGTTGTTAAACATTTACCAGCATGTACTTCTGGATATAGGGCTGGTACTGAAACACCCACCCAGATATCTCCCAGAGAACACGCACATTTTTTTAAGGTTACTTCTTTGGTCAAGGCCATTGTCTCCAGAAGGCCACTGTGAAAATGGGAGGAAGAAACAAATGAAGCCATTATCATCTGTTAACATGCTAGTTGAATTATGTTTGGGGACCCAAAGAGGGGTGAGTAAGAGGTGGGATACATTCTAAGGCCAGAAAAAACAACAAAACTGACCACTTATCCCTGAAAATCTTCTCAACTTCAGTCTCATTGACAGTCATAAAGAACATTCTTCAATTTATTTTTAAATAAACTTTATTAGTAACAACTCCAAGACAAAAGGGCAAGGACTAGGCAATTGGGGTTAAGTGACTTGCCCAGGGTCACAGAGTTAGGAAGTGTCTGAGGTCAGAGTTGAACCCAGTCCTCCCTCTGTAGGCTTGGTGCTCAATCTACTGAGCCACCCAGCTGCCAAAAACATTCTTCACTTTGAATAAAGACCTTCTCTAATTAGGGTATCCCTAAGCCACCTGAGAGCCCTCCACTGATCTCTTTATTGAGCCTCCCATCTCAAGATGTGACTGAGGCTTTTGTTTTTAATTGGGAGGTTAGAATCCGAGAGGGTGGGAGTCTATAATGTGGAATCAGGGTTCGAGTCTGCTCTCAAGGGTTTTGCTTCCAGTCAGCTTGACATCACTGCAGTGGGCAGCAGGTAGTCTATCCCCTGCTATCCTGAAGGAAGGACCTGGGAGAAATCTTCTTTTCCCAGAGGGTACATTTCTGTCTCTGGGCAGAACAATAGCAAGCTCCTACCAGTGGGTATTGTAACAGATTTCCTGGGCACTGTTACTTGTTCCCAGAATAATCTGTTCTGCCCCTATTTGACTTCCAACTCTCTACCCCTCAAGGTCTGACCATCATCTTCTCTGTTCATCCATCGACGCATCCTTTAATAAAAAATAAACCCTTACTTTCTGTTTTATATTCCATACTAAGTATTGGTTCCAAGGCAGAAGAGCAGTAAGGACTAGGCAATGGGGGTCAAGTGACTTGCCCAGGGTCACACAGCTAGGAAGTGTCTGAGGCCAGATTTATACTCAGGAAGATGACTATCCACTGTGTCAGCTAGTTGCTCTTCCTGTCCCATAAGAATCTATGAAGGACAATCACATGAGCCAACATGTCAAGCTCTTTGTCAACCTTAAAGCACACATAAATGCTAGTTGTTGTTACTGTTATTATTAATACAATAATGTAGTGGTTTCCTACCCATCTCCCTTCCAACTCATCCTTCACATGCATACTACTGCTTTATGCATAGGTCTGATTGTTTGACTCCTCATACTCTGAATTGCCTACTAAATTTTTTAATCTGGCATTCAAGGCCCTTCACAATATAAGGCCATGTTACATTACCAGATCTCTCACTCTGTTCCCCTTTATGCTCCCACCAGAATGAACCACTCTATCTCTCATACATACCCTACATTTTCCCATCTCCATGAGTCTGTTCATGGAGTTTCTTTTGCATGAAATGTCCTCCTGCCATCCCTAATCAATTAAATTCTTAACCATCTTTTAAAAAACCCAATGCAAATGTTCCCTCCTCCATGAATCCCTCCCTGATCTAACTCAGTTTATTATGATTGTTCTTCCTCAGACCTCACCTGGTGTGTTGTTGGAACCTCTCTTAGGCACTTATCATGTATTCTTTTGTAGAATGGTTATTCAAAAAGGAGAAAGCATGTATTATGTACCTACTGTGCCAGGCACTGTGCTAAGCATTTTGTAACTATTATCTCATTTGATCCTCACAACAATCCTGGGAAATAGGTCTTATTAATATCTCCATTTTATATTTGAGGAAATGGAGGCAGACAGATGTTAAATGACCTGACCAGGCTCACATAGTGGGTGTCTGAGGCTAGATTTGAATTCAGATCTTCCCAACTCTAGACCCAGGGCTCTGTCTACTAAGCCACCAGCTACCTCTTCTAGTCCGACATATCCCCCTACTATAATATAATGCTTCATGAATGCAAGACTATGTCTTAAGCAAACTGTATATCTCATGATTTGTAGAGAGAGTCCTGGATTTTGATCTAAGAAGACCTGGATTCAATTCAATTTCTTATGCATACTACCTGCATAGCACAGGTGAATCCCTTGCCATTTTTTGGCCTTAGTTTGTTTATCTGGAAAATGAGGAGGTGAGACTAAATCATCTCTTAGACTCTCTACCCCTAAATGGATCATCCTATGATGTCACTTAGAGCCTAGCACAGTGCTCCGAAAACAGTAGGAATTAAGTAAGTGCTTATTGAAAGCACCGACTTCCCTTCTCCCCAAGCTTTCCCTGGGGTAAGGCTGGAGTACTCACCTCCCCCCGGTAAGTTGGTGGAATGAGACCACAGTAAACAGGAATAAAGCAGCTGCAGTAGAGTGCCTGTGGAGAGGGCCCGGGGGGCAATGGAAAGATAGATATAGATATATATGGTGGGTATAAGTGAGCTGATGCCTATTTCCAATTATGAGATGCATTTACACAATATAAAAGCCAGAATTAAGAGCTGAAAGGGACCTTAGACATTGTCTAGTCCTTCCCTCATATTTTACAGATTAATCAAGAATCAGAAAGGGAGATGGACAGTCATAGAGCAAGGAAAAAGAATAACAGATGAATGTCAGGAATGTCGCACTGATCTCAGTAAATATGAAAATAACCAGAAAGGCAAAGGATTGGAAGCTGAGGGGATGCGTTGGGGAATAGCTGAACAAGTTGTGATATATGGTTGTGACGGAATACTATTGTGCTATAAGAAATGACGAGCGGGACAATTTAAATAACATTTGAGAAAACTTATAAGAACTGATGCAAAGTGAAATGAGCAGAACCAGGAGACCACCGAACAGTGAAAGCAATATTGTACAATGATCAATAATCAATTCTCAGCTATTCTCAGCAATACATAACAATTCCGAAGGACTTGTGATGAAAAATTCAGTCCATTTGTGGAAAAAGAACTGATTATCTATGAATGCAGATTAAAGCATACTTTTTAAACTTTATTATTCTTAGACTATGGGAGATTGGAGGAGGTTTTTTGGTCTATGTTTTCTTTTGCAACATAGCTAATATGGAAATGTTTTCTATGACTACACATGTATAATCTATATCAAAATGCTTCTCAGGGAGAGAATTTGGAAATGAAAAATTTTAAATATATATATGTATATATATATAAATTTTTGTTTAGAGTAATTGAGAAAAAAATAAAATTAAAATTGAAGAGTAGGAGAAAAAAGGTAAAATAACCAAAGGAAGACCTCCAACTGACTGGATGGAGCTTCTGTGGGAAATTTAAAGGAAAGGCAAGGGCAAGAATATCACCAGAGGAGAAGGGATGCATGCACACTCATATCATCAAGATCATGACTCTCTTGAAGTCCCTGGAGTTATTATTCTGGAGGGAAGAGGATGGGAAGGAGATGGGAAGGAGGCCATCAGCAATCCAAAGACCTCTTTGCTCCATCCAATTCTTCCTACTACCACCTGTTGGATTTTCTTTTGATCATGCCAACCTCCTGCTCATAAACCTTCCTACAGGATGAAGTCCAAACTCTTCAACCTGACATACAGGGTCTTCTTAGTAGTCCTCACAGTAGCCGAGTATTATATAAATACTTAACTGATGGCTAAACCAGTCATTCAATAAATACCTATCATTGTTTTTCTATTTTTTATGGAGAAAGGGGAGGAGAACAGGGAGAGGCTAGTGATGGCCATCACACACTCATCCCTTCCCCCATGACTCCTTTCTATTATTTTATAATAGTGTGAATGGTACCTGGATAGTATAATCATGCCTGTGGAAGCTGGGTGGGAGTGGGGGGTGAGAGTAGTGAGAGGAGAGAATCCATTTTCCTTTCATTAAAAAAAAAAAACCAAAACTGAAAGCAGCTAGGTGGCTCAGTAGATTGAGAACCAGGCCTAGAGATGGGGGCGGGGGGGGGGTGGTCCTGTGTTCAAATTTGACCTCAGAAATTTCCTAGCTCTGTGACCTGGGGCAAGTCACTTAACCCCCATTGCCCTGCCTTCTTCTGCCATGGATCTAATATACAGTACTGATTCCAAGACAAAGGTATAAGTTGAAAAAATTGTGATGGCTTGATATAGTTTGTTATCCCTCTGCCTATTTGCAATAATTGTTCTATCTGTCTGAGTGAGAACTGAGCACAAGGATACTTTTCTGGGAGTACCAGTCTTGTGATTTTGTTGGTGTGGAGCACTGACTGATATAGAAACTGCCTCTACTTCTACAGAGGAGCAACTAACCAGTAATCTGTTCCTGAGAGAGTTGTCTGGGGCACAAAAAGGTGAAAAGACTTAACCATAGGGGCAGTGAGGTAGCATAGTGCACTGGTCCTGAATTCAAATCTGACCTCAGATACTTCCTAGCTCTGACCCTGGACAAGTCACTTAACCCTGATTGCCTTGTCCTTACCCTTTGGTCTTAGAATAGATACTAAGACAGAAGATGAGGATTTAAAAGAGAGAAAAAACTTAACCAGGATCATAGAAAACAATGTCAGAAACAGGTCTTCAATCTAGGTCTTTCTGATGTCAAGATCTGCCCTCTACCTACTAAAGTATGACATCTCCTGCAAAGTACAACCTATTGCAGTAATAATTCAGTCTTATTTTTTTTAACCCTCATCTTCCACCTTAGAATCAATATTGTGTATTGGCTCCCAGGCAGAAGAGTGGTAAGGGCTAGGCAATGGGGGTTAAGTGACTTGCCCAGGGTCACACAGCTGAGAAGTGTCTGAGTTCAGATTTGAACCTAGGACCTCCCATCTCTAGGCCTGGCTCTCAATCCACTGAGCAACCCAGCTGCTCCCAGTAATTCAGTCTTATTAACAAATGTCACTGGGAGAGAGGAAAGGAACTTTCTTTTCCCTGGCTGTTTTTTGAGGGGAGCTACTCCATAGCCAAGGTGAAGAGATAGCAGTACCAGATAGCTCTTGCCATACCTCATAATATTAAAAAAAAAAGAAGAAAGAAAAGAAAAAAAATAAAACAAAGAGAAATTGTAGAATTTGTAGAAATTGGGCATGTTAAGTAATATGAGAGGAGGAAGAAAAATTCCTTACCCCAAAATGATCAAGGAAAGAAGGAAAGGATGTATATGTACAAAAATATATACATAGTAACTCTTTTTATAGTGGCAAAGAATTATAAATTAAGAAAATGCCCATCAATTGGGGGGAAATACATAATAAATGTTTATAATAAAATAATATAATGTTATATTAAATATGTGACATGTTATAATATGTATATAACAAATACGATTTTATAATAAAATAATGAATAAATGAATAATATGTGAATATTATGGAATACTATTAAAGGGATGGTTTAAGAGAAATGTGATACAGAGTTGTAATAGTTAAAATTAAATTATGAGGCTGCTAGTAGCTTTAGTAGCTTTATTACACCAAAGTAGTGATAGTAAAGGGGGGGAAATGTAGGAAAGAAGTAAAAGTTGCTTAGCTAAATACTCTAGTTGCCATTTGATGGATTGAAGCTCACCATCAACAGGTTCCAAGTTTCAGCCAGAAGAGCGCAAGAGAGCAAGCAGTGCCTTGGTCTTGCCTTATAAGCAATTTTCTCCACCTACTCTAAGCTCTCTACCATCACATCTCAGGAACCAATCATAGTTCCTTAATTTGCCTGGCATTGTCCAGGGGGGCAGTGCTTGTGGGATCAGTTTCCCATCTTGTTGGTTTCAACTTCCTTTCTCTGAGGGTTTTTCTGTACTTGCATATCTCAGTGATAAAGGACCTCCAGGTCACTGATTGATAATGTCAAACAAAGTGATATAATGGGGAGGAAAATTCCCTTCCCACAGAGTGAAGGGAGCAAAATCAGAACAACTTATTCAATAACAAACAACAATGTTTTTTTAAAACCTGTAGAAAACTTCAAGAACTCTGATCAATGCAGTGCAATGGCCAGTCATGATTTCAGAGATCTGATAGAAAATGAAACACATCTAGATATGGACAATTTGGGAATCTGTTTTACTTGATTGTATTTATTTGTCACAGTGGTTTGGTTTTTCTTTTCTTTTTTTTCCAGTGGGGTGGGATAAAGAGAAAATAACTGATTTTTAATTAAATGCCTAAAATTAGGAGCAGGTAGGTGGCTCAATGGAGAGAAAACCAGGCTTAGAGACAAGAAGTCTTGGGTTCAAATCTTGCCTAAGATACTTCCTAACTGTGTGACCCTGGGCAAGTCACTTAACCCCCATTTCCTAGCCCTTACTGCTGTTCTGCCTTAGAACCAATATACAATAGTTATTCTAAGCTAAAAGTTAAGGGTTTAAAAAAGAAGAATATTGACTCTAGGGCAAAAAGCAAGGGTTTAATGGTTCTAAGACAGAAGAGCAGTATAAGGGTTAGGTAATGGGGGTTAAATGACTTGCCCAGGGTCACACAGCTAGGAAGAATTTCTATCTGCAGGCCTGGTCCTGTATCTCATAACCACTTAGTTGCCCCCATAATATTGATTCTAAAATAGAAAGTAAAATGTTTTGGTCTTTTTTAAATGTAAAATAAAATGGAAAAAAAGAGGGAGAATTATTTCTTGGATTCTTTAGCTGATTTCTGCTTTTTATATATTTAGAGACCATCTTATATTTATTTGAAGTTTTCTTTTTCATTTTTTTTCCAATGGGGGTAACTGGGATGGCAGAAAAATAAAAGCCTGTTAAAAGGAAAGAAAAGAAGAAAAGAAAAATAGCAGTCAGGAAATCTATGTTTCTTTCCTGAGTTGAGTCTGATCAGAGCCCACCTTCCAGCTTAATCCCAGGTATATAGCATCTGTACCTCAATGAGCTCTTCCTTAGAAGTATATTCAGATACCACCACATTTTCTCCATCTTCCACCCGTGTAAGGGCCACATGGAGCTTTCCTGTTGCCATCTTGTAGGAATCCTCAGGCAGGACTCGGTATAGAAACTGCTTCATTATCTGGACCATCTTGCAGGAAGGGGAAAACGGTCCCAGAAAGTATTTCCTGACCTCAGCCACACCAACATTTAAGACTTTGAGATATTCATCTAAGTAGAAATAGAGAAAGGGCGATTAGAATCACAGTCCCCCAAGATAGAGTGTCTTGAAGTAATTTCTGGATTTTGCTGGGCTTTGTACTGTCTGGGCATTTCTTCGAAATTGTCATCTATTACCAACAAGAGAAGGAAAAGGATGAAGGAGGAGGAAAACAAAATTGTAAAGTTCTCTCCGTGGCTTTCAAAGTTAACCAATTAATCAACAAAGTTAGTTAGCCTAGTGGATAGAGTCCCAAGCCTGGAAGGAAGGAAGACTTGAATTCAAATTCAGCCTATAAATTGAGGCAGCTAGGTGCCATAGTGGAGAGAACATTGGGCTCAAAATCAGGAAGGTCTGAATTCAAATTCAAATTCAGAACCATCCTATGTGACCTTATTTATTTATTTAAGTTATTTAACTTCTGTTTGCCTATGGATTGGTGATCCACTGGAGAAGGAAATGGCAAGCCACTCCAGTATCTTTGCCAAGAAAACCCCATGGTCCATAGGATTGAGAAGAGTTAAACATGACTAAACAGCTCAGCAAAACAGCATATAAATTGAGTATTGTTTCTATTAGGGGTTATCTGTTATCCAGAGTTTCCATGTAAAGATGGTCACGTGTCTAGAGCAAGGGTTCGTAACCTGTTTTTGCGATCCAGTCCCTTTTCTGGTGAAGCCTCTACAGTCCTTCGCAGAATGTTTTAAAAAGGAATAAAATAAAATACAGAGGACCACGAAGGAAACCAAATACATCAAAATATATTTATCAGAATATTTTTAAAAAACAAATTCATGACTATGCCCCAAATGCTATCAAATTGTGCATGCCCTTTGACCCACAAAAGTACTGTTATGTCTATACCCCCAAGAGGGCTAAGAGAGATGAAAAAGACTCGTGTGCCAAAACATGGATTGATGGAGAACGAAGTAAGCAGAACCAGGGAAGCAATATAGGCAGTGATCATGACAGTACAACTGGGGACAGAAAGGGAGATTCAACCCCAGAGAAGCGAGAAGAAAAGGCAGCTCCTTCCCTATGAAGCAGAGAGAGGCGATAATGGGCACGGAATTGTGCACACACTGTCAGATCTGGGCCATATGGTGGTTGGGTTTGCTGAACTCGGCTTGTTCACAACTTTCATTTTTTAAAAACTAATTTTTCTATAGTCCCTACCACATGCCAGGCACTGCGCCAAGTGTGTTACAAATATTGTCTCATCTGATTTTCACAACAGCCCTGGTACGTAGGTCACATTAGATACTCTAATATGGTTACCTTCGATCTAGATCCTCTAAGGCAAATTCTGACTCACTTTGATTCCAGGTTCTCAAGATTCCTACACAAGACAACATTATAATATAGTTACTCCCATGATGTATGTGGGGCGGCTATTATCATTAGTAATTCTAGAGAAGGAAACCAAAAGCCAGACAGGTTAAGCAACTTGTCCAGCATCACAGAGCAAGTAACAGAAGAGGACGAATAATCATTCCTTGCTTGTTATCCAATATATTATCATTTTAACACTACTTTCATGTCCATTATCTCTCTTGACCTAGATATTCCAAGGCAGGCAGAGCAGAAATCATTGTTCCTAAATCACAGATGGAGAAATTGATCCTTGAAGAAATAATATGATTTGCCAAAGGGTCACACAGTGGAAAATTCAGGACTAAAAACCAGTCTAGTGCTCTTTTCCACTATACTAAGGGTTTATCCCAGGAAAGGTATACAAGGCAGTATGGGAAGAATTTAGAGTTAAAGGACCTGAGTTTAAATCTTGTGCCTTCCTCTTACTTCCTGTGTGAGGAAAGTCACTTCCTTCTATAGGTCTGTTTTCTCATCTGCAAAGTGAAGTGGCTTAATTAGATGGCATCTGAGATCCCTTCCAGATTTCCAGTTCTACATATTCAAGAGTCTAAAGGTCTTCCAACTGAGAACTTTATTTGCTTATGCCTCAGTTTCCCTTCAGAGAAGTGTGACTAATAACCCTTACTTGGACTTGTAGTAGAGAGAGCCCTGAATTTTGAGGAGAACTTGACCTCAAATTCCTGCATTCAACCTCCCCATCCTCATTTCTCAAACAAGGGAACTCCATGAAATGACTGCTAAAGTTCCTTCCGGAAGTCAATCTTAGGCTTCTAAAGCATCTTGGAAATATGAGTGGTTATGAAAATATAAGAAAGCAAGAAGACACTGAGGTCAATAAATTCATAGTTTACAAGCATGACCACCAAGAAGTCATTTCTCCCACCTGGCCCCGAGGAGAAGGCAGTCAGACTATCACCAGTGCCATTAAACAACCAGAGCATTCAGATACCAAGGTGTGTGCTTACCTCAGGGACCCACCTGAGAACACAGACAAGCCATAAAAACTGCCTGCCCACACTCAGGGTGGAGTCCCCCTTCTTTGCTAGATCCTTAACTAATGCCTCTCAACTAACTTCCCCGACCTCCTTCAGAATAGAAAAATGTAGGTTCAAGTGAAACTAAGTGGACAGGTCTTACCGTCCACTTCTGCCCTTCTGACAGGGATTGGGAAAAAGCAAAGAACCCTCCCTGGAATTCTACTTTATTAAGAGTCTTCCTCCAACTCATGCAGGGTAATTCCCTGCACTGGAGGGTGGCTTCTCTGAGGCTGTTTCCTCCTCTGGAAAATAAGTAGGGTAAGGGGTAGCTAGCTAGCACAGTGGACCGAGAGCCAGACTAGAAGACTAAAAGGATAAAGAAAACAGTCCCTGTCCTCAAGAAGCTTACATTCGGTTGGGGGAAAATGACATGAACAGAAATACCAGACAGATAGAAAGATAGATAATGTGTGTGTACGTATGTACATCATAGATCCATGGATATCTATATGTAGATGCATCTATATTCACATATCTCTAGATCTATTCTGTATGCATGGTAATCAGTATGCTTTCCACCAATTCGGAGAGCAGAGGCAAAATGTCCTAGATTTGACTGGAAGCCCTGGCTATATTGACAACACAATATTCTGTGGTTCTGTGAGTTCAGTCAGGAGACCTGGGTTCTAGTCCAAGCACTGCCACGTAGTCACTGCCAGATTTCGAACAAGCAACTTTATCTCCTGGAGTTTCCATTTTCCTCAACTGTAAAAAGGAGAGAATAATACTCTGATTGTGATGGTTCAGATTATCAATTGCTTTGGGGAACACTCCCAGAATGCATGAATACATAAGTATGTATGGTTCTAGGAAGGAGAAAGAAGACAGAGGAGAAAGACAGACAGATAGACAGAGAAAGTTATTGTTTAGTCATTCTTCAGTCATGTCCATTTGAAGTTTTCTTGGCAGATACTGGGGTAAAAACTCTCCAGTTTCTTCTCCAGCTCATCTTACAGATGAGGAAACTGAGGTGAAAGGACTAAGTGACTTGCCTGAGGTCACCCAGCTAGTAAATATCTGAGCCACCATGCCACCTTGCTGCTTCCACTGTCTCAAATTCAAATGATGGATGGACTTTCATCTTGGAAGGGGATATGTGGAATCATTTCCATAGATATCTCTCCAGAGTCTGCATCCAGAGGGACTGTGAGAGCCAATGACTTAGTGGTGTGTATTGCCAGTTGGGTGAGATGATCATTCACAGATGATATCCTACCACCACTCCTCCCCTTGACAGTTGTCCACCATCTTTGGAGTTCTATCAGGAAACTCGCCTTTGCTCTTTGCCATTGGAAAACTTTGACTTTTATACTTCAATGTTGCGGCTGATCAGCTTACTTTCCCCATTCCCCCACCACTAGGGGATGACTTGTTCTTACTGGAGCTCTCTATACATATCTAAAATTGGTTTAGCAGGACAAATATCTTGTCAGCAGCTTCCTGTTCAGAGCCCCCAAAGATGCATGCCAGGAAGAAACGGAGTGGCCTCACCCAATGTCTGGCTCTGGAGACAATCCTTGGGGCTAGAGCAGGGGTAGGAACAATGTGCCCTCCTGGGCAGGCCCAGCCACTGGCCCAGTGCCCGCTGCTATATTCTGAGCTGGCCCAAAGTGGAAACAAGCAGTGGAAATCAATAAAGGGCAGAAAAAGCATTTTTAAATAGAAGCATAATTCACCTCAAGACAGATGACAAGCCTAGGAACAAGCCTCAAAAGAAGGGCATAGGACAAGTGGACTTTCCCTGGCTTCCTGCACTCAGCACGTCCTCTTGGATTCAAGCCTCATTATACTACATTACAGGGTGTTGCAGGGAACAAACGAGATAATATATTTAAGCATTATGTCCACATCAACCTAACTGCTTGGCCCCAAGACTCTATGGCCCCTAAGGTCCCTATGAATTATGAATGAACTCCTATGAATTAACTCAATTATCCATGAGGAAGGAGAGCATGCCAAGAGAATGAAATGGAGAAGCCAAAATATTTTACTTTGGGTTATGGTTTTGGTACTTACACTTGGCCTCATGCAACCTTGAAACTAAGGGAATTGGCAATAACATAACTCAAACATGTCAGCAATTACTGAGAAACCTAACCTCCCCCTATTTGAAGGGTTATTCGCCTTTTATTGTAACATGGATCCCTTTGGCAATGTGGTGGATCATTATTAAGAATTATTTTTAAAGGCATCAAATATAATGCACAGGAGTACAAAAGAAGTCAATCATATTGAAATACAGTGACCAAAATATTTTTCAAAATCAAGTTCCTAGGGGGCAGCTGGGTGGGTCAGAGAGCCAGGCCCAGAGATGGGAGGTCCTGGGTTCAAATTTAGCCTCAGACACTTCCTAGCTGTATTACCCTGGGCAAGTCACTTAATCCCATTGCCTAGCTCTTTCCTTAGAACCAATATATAGTATTGATTCCAAGATGGAAGGTAAGAGTTAAAAAAAACACAACAAGTTCCTGAAATTCAGTCCCTATCCTAAGTTGTCTCCCAGCTAAGATTTCTTTTCTTCTGCCTCACTCAGACCAACCTAAGGCAAAAAGACCTCTTTCTAACCTTCCCTGGGTCAGCAGAGGAAAGTAATTGAGTATTTTGTCTTAAAAGGCTTCCAGCAGGCCTGGAGGAAGAAGAAAAAAAAAAGAATGAGAAGAATCATTAATGAAACTGCACTTGCTGTAATAATGTCAACTTGAAAGGAAGTTCTACAATGATTAATAACATTTTTTGCTTCATTGTTATTCAGTCGTTTCTTGTTGTGTCTGACTGTGTGACCCCATTTGAGGTTTTCTTGGCAAGGATACTGGAGTTGTTTGCCATTTCCTTCTCCAGTTTGTTTCACATATGAGGAAACTGAGGCAAACAGAGTAAAGTGATTTAAAGTAACTTGCCCAGGGTCACATATCTGGTGAGTATCTGGATTTAAACTCAGATCTTCCTGACTCCAAGCCTAGTGCTCTATCCCCTACACCCCTTAGCTGTCCCCCAAACCAGAAAAGACTAGGTCATTTCCCACATGTGTCACTACTGACTTCTCTGAGTTCCACGTTGTCCCTCTGTAGAGTGAAGGCAAGTGGCTCAGTAGATAGAGCACCAGGCCTGTAATCAGGAGAATCTGAGTTCAAATCTGTTCTCAGATACTTACTAGCTGGTACAAGTCATTTCACCCTGTTTGCCTCAGTTTCCTCATCTATAAAATGAGCTGGAGAAGGAATTGGCAAGTCATTCTAGTATCTTTGCTAAGAAAACCCCAAATGGGGTCACAAAGAGTCAAACATGACTGAAAAAATGACTCAATAGCAAGTTGGTAGAGTTGGTGGTTCCTCTTTTGGGCAATTCATATACTAGTAAAATCACAGGTCTGGTCCCTGTTTCCTATCTCTCATTTTACAGAAAGGGAAACTGAGTTTCTACCTAAGACTTAAGCTACTTGGCCAAAGAGCCAGGATGTGAAGCTAGCCTCTTTGACTCTAGCTCAACTCTACCATAATGCCTTTGAATCATGGAGACCAGACGGGAACCATAGTGAGAACCAAGCAGAACAAGGTACATGCCCTACAAAGATTTCACCTGCAGCATTCCAGGGAGGAAATCCCATCAGCAGGACTATGTGGTGCTTCAATACTTAAACACCTAACTAGCACTGTCCTGGATCCTCAGTTTGCTCCTCAGAAAAATGAGGTTTGTGATAGTCAATAAAACAGTAGACTTCAAGTCAGAAGAGCTAGAAGGGATCTCAGAAGCCATTTAGTCCAACCTCTCATTCTACAAGGAAAGAAACTGAAGCCTGGGGAGGTTAAGCCCAAGATCATATAGGTAGTGTAAGGGTTAAAAAGTAGGAGTTCGACAAAAGTGAGGAGAGCAGTTGAATGAAAACACTTAGTTTAATTTGAGAAAGAAGTACAGATAGAAAATAGAAAAAGAGGAAAGAGATTATTATTCTAATACTCTATGACTATACCTAAATTTCCTAATACTATCTAAACTTTCTAATAACCTACCTCTAACTATCTTCTGAGGACAGCTTTTTCTTGGCTGGCAAACACCAGGCCTATCTACCCTACACTATCTATAAATGATTCACTAACTACCTAACTTCCTAAATAATCGACAACCACCACCCACTGTTGAAAGGATCAAATGAGATAATAATTGTAAAGTGCTTAGCACAGTGCCTGGCACATAGTAAGTGCTATTTAAATGTTAGCTATTATTATTGCTGACCTTATTATTATTGAGACCAGAAGCCAAGTCTCTAACCCTCAAATCACCTGTGTTTGCCATCATACTAGAGCCAGATATTCACGAATAAGATATTAGAACTGCAAGACATTAGACTTCAGATTAATGTAATAACCAATCTTAATTACAAAGGACCAATGGTGAAACAAAGGATCAGGGTTCTTAACTAAGGTCTGTGAGCTTTTAAAAAAAATCTTTTGAAAACTATTTCAATATAATTGATTTCTGTTATAATCCTCTCTATTTTATTTCATGCATTTAAAAACATTATTCTGAGAAGGGGTCCATAGGGAGGAAGGAAGAAGGGAAGGAGGGAAGGAGGGAAGGAAGGAAGGAAGAAAGAAGGAAGAAAGGAAGGAACGAAGGAAGAGTTTAGTGTATTTAGGGGACAGACAATTAAGAAATAGCCCTGACTGTAGCAGAGAGGGGCATGAATTGATAAAAAGGAAAGTGTCTCCACATCCCTTAGGAATGGTCTCTTTGTTAGGACCTTAGTCCAGAGCATAGGAGGATGTTAGGTCTGTGCAGGAACACTGGGCACACTGGACAGGAAGAGGCTGAGAAGTGGAGGTAGGATAGGGCAAGGCTAACTTCATCATCTCTGTTCTTTTGCCTAAGACTTGCCCAGTTTGATCCAACCATTCTGGAGGGCAATTTGGAACTATGCCCAAAGGGCGATAAAAGAATGTCTACCCTTTGATCCAGCCATAGCACTGCTGGGTTTGTACCCCAAAGAGACAATAAGTAAAAAGACTTATACAAGAATATTCATAGCTGCGCTCTTTGTGGTGGCCAAAAATTGGAAAACGAGGGGATGCCCATCAATTGGGGAATGGCTGAACAAATTGTGGTATATGTTGGTGATGGAATACTATTGTGCTAAAAGGAATAATAAAGTGGAGGAATTCCATGGAGACTGGAACAACCTCCAGGAAGTGATGCAGAGAGAGAGGAGCAGAACCAGGAGAACATTGTACACAGAAACTAATACACTGTGGTATAATTGAACCTAATGGACTTCTCCATTAGTGACAGTGTAATGTCCCTGAACAACCTGCAGGGATCTAGGAGAAAAACACTATTCATAAGCAGAGGACAAACTATGGGAGTGGAAACACCGAGGAAAAGCAACTGCCTGACTACAGCGGTTGAGGGGACATGACAGAGGAGAAACTCTAAACAAACACTCTAATGCAAATACCAACAACATGGAAATGGGTTCGAATCAAGAACACATGTGACACTCAGTGGAATCACGCGTCGGCTATGGGGGGTGGGGGGAGGAAAAGAAAATGATCCTTGTCTTTAATGAATAATGCTTGGAAATGATCAAATAAAATATTATAAAATTAAAAAAAAAAAGACTTGCCCAGTTCCCTGCCCCCTTGCTACAGCTACCAGGATGCCAACTGCTGGATGCAATGGTTCGTTCCTGAGGCCTACAATTTGCCACATGTATCAGGCATGTATAATTCTAAAACAGAAGGTAAAGGGTTTTTTAAAAAAGACATTAGATTGGGAGTTGGAAGACCAAGCTTCTAATTCTTGCCCTGGCACTAATAATAATTCGAGACCACAGGCAAGTCACTTAGTCTGTAAAGGTCTCTGTTGTCCCCTATGTAAAATGAGAGAATCCGACAGAATGGTTTCTAAGTCCTCCTTAGCCATAAAAACCTGTGAATACTCTTCCCCTCAAAGAACAAGAGAAGGGTGCTGAGCCTGCTGAAAGGACTGAGAAGTCAGAGGAGAACCATCGGAGAGGAGCTTGCATCAGGAAAATAGCTGGAGGAGAAGACAGTGGATGACACCATCAAATGGTACAGAACAGTGAAGAAGTATGAGTACTAGGATGTGGTCATCTTAAAATCATGATTAATCTTTGAGAAAATAATTTAAGGGCATGCTGGAATGTGATGCCAGATTAGCTGGGGCTGAAAAATGGAAGAAAAGGAACTGAAGGAAGTTAAGTAGTAGAGGTAGTTTTTTCTAGGAGTTTGCCTGGGAAAGGGAAAAGATTCACTTTAGGGGATAGGAGAGTCAAGTAAGACAGTCAGGTGGCTCAGTGACCACTAAGTCTGGAGTCAGGATGAGCTGAGTTCAAATTTGGCCTCAAACACCTTCTAGCAGTAAATCACTTAGCCACTATTTGCCTCAGTTTCTCATGTAAAATGGGGTCACACTGGAGAAGGAAATGGCAAACCACTCCATTATCTTTATGAAGAAAATTCTATTTTTCACTAACAAAAGTTAACTTTCATAAACTGTATTAATTCTCTTATCAGGTAGAACTCTATAGTAGAAAGGCCCCAAACAATTCCCGTATATTAGGAAAAATTATTGTGTATTTCTGTGTCTGGGGTCTGATTCAGAGATTCTATTCAGCAGACTGGTTTTTGCATTTTCTTTGTCCTTAGGAATCCCAAAGAAAGTCATCCATATTAACAGAATTTGGTTAATCAATAAAGGGGGGAAGGGATCTTTCCGAATCTATGTGACGTGTCCACCTGTGGGATTGGGGGCAGATGGCTCAATAGATCACCTCTTAATTAATTAATCCACCAATTAGAAATGTCAGGGAATGTTCAATGTTCTAAAATTATTCATTCAAATTTGGAGGGATCTACGAGAAAGAACACTATCCACATTCAGAGGAAAAACTGTTGGAGTAGAAACACAGAAGAAAAACAACTGCTTGACTACATGGGAGAAGGGGGATATGGCTGGGGATGTAGACTCTAAATGAACATCCCAGTGCAAACATCAACATGGAAATGGGTTCTGATCAAGGACACATGTAATACCCAGTGGAATTGTGCATCAGCTATGGGAAGGGTGGGAGGAGGGAAGGGAGGGAAATAATATGATTCTTGTAACCAAGGACTAATTTTCTAAATTGACTAAATAAATTAATTTAAATTAAAAATAAATAAATAAAATTATTCATTCAGCTGTCTGGCCCAGCTTCTCAGTGGTCATTCACGAGGACCATAGCCCTGTGTGCCACTTTATGGGTTATGATGCTGGCCTAACCAATAAACATATATATATATATATATATATGTATATTCAATAAAACCATATTTCTTACTCAAAATCAGTCTCTTGAAACAATTTTAATTGTGACAGGAGTCAGATGGAACTGAACAACAACAAGGTCAGGTGAATATCTTTTGTGTTTGTTTTTTAAAGGAATGATGGGCTTGTTTGGGGGCCGAAGAGAAAGAGCCAGTACCCAGTAAGGGACTGAAGATTAGGAAGTATTAATGGCGCTAGTTCCTGGAGTAGATGTAGCACAGGATTATATATTTGGAGGTAAAAAGGGACGTCAGAGGCCACCAAGAGACCCTCCCCCATTTTACAGATAAGGAAACTAAGGCACAGGTATGTTAAGTGACTTGCCTGTGTTTATACCATGTCAGAGGCAAGATTTGAACCCAAGACATAGCCTTTATATGGAATTCAAGCCTGACAACATCATCTCTTATATTATATAATAAGGACTATGAGGACATTGCCTCTCTGGCTAAACTTATCCCCTCTGGTTTGTATTTGATGGAGCAACAGCTGGCTTTTAAAAACTAGGCAGAATTTAGATAGATGAAGGAGAGAAAGAAAAGGCATTCCAGGGGGAGGGTATCATTTTATGTATGGTTATGCATTTCATGAATACAGGGATGGTCTCTCAATGCCCATTCCCAGAATATCCTACTAACTTTTACTTTGATTAAATAGCTGGATGAACTCCATATAACGGGTATATGCAAAGAGGAAAGAGGCATCTCTAGCACCAATCCTGGAGTTAGGAAGACCTGAGTTCAAATCCAGCCTCAGATACTTCTTAACTGTGTCCTTGAGCACACAGCTATATGCCTAGGAGACAGCCAAGTGGCTCAGTGGATAGAGTTCTGGTCCTGGAGTCAGGAAGAACCGAGTTCAAATCAGCCTCAGATACTTCCTAGCCTGTGTGATCCTGGGCAAATCATTTAAGCTCTGATTGCCAGACAAAAGGATCCGCTAAAGAAGGAAATAGCAAACTACTTCGAGTATCCTTAAGAAAACTCCATGGATAGCAATGGTCCAGAGGGTCATGAAGAGTCCAACACAACTGGACAACTACAAAGATAGAAGGCTGAATTGGTCTTGGTAGACGTGTTGCTGGATTAAAACATTGTTGTTTTTAATTTTATTTAATTAATTAATTTAGACTATTTTTCCATGATTCCAAGATTTATGTTCTTTCCCTCCCTCCTACTGCCCCTCTCCTATAGCCAATGAGCAATTCCACTGGGTTTTACATTTCCTTGATCAAGACCTATTTCCATATTATTAATATTATTTTTTAAACCTTTACCTTGGAATCTTGGAGTCAATACTGTGTATTGGTTCCAAGACAGAAGAAGGATAAGGGCCAGGAAATAGGGGTTAAGTGACTTGCCCAGGGTCACACAGCTAGGGAGTGTCTGAGGCCACATTTGAACCCAGGACATCCCATCTCCAGTCCTGGTTCTCTGTCCCCTGAGCCACCCAGCTGCCCCCCTATTTCCATATCATTAATATTAGCACTAGGGTGATCATTTAGAGTCTACAAAACATTGGTTTTTCACTCCATTGGAGTCAGAAGGAACTGTAGCCACATAATTGCCTTACTTTATAGAGGAGAAAACTGAGACCCACAGAGGGGAGGTATTCTATCAGAGGTTAACCTAACTCTCCTTCCCGACTGGAAAAGAAACAAAAGTTCTTTCAAACAGACCACACTGCCTTATTCCCTAAACCAAGGCCAAGTCTGTCTCTATCACCACATGGAAGTGAATGAGGAACAAAGAACTTTGGTTGACCTAATTTGCTTGTAAACATTGCCCACCACTCTAAGCCCAGGATAACCACAGTTCTCCACCTGGCTGCATCCTTTGTTGGTGGGTGGTAAATTGATAGAGGAAACAAGGGGATTATTTGACTACTTAAGAGTGAAAGAAGGGCTTTTTAGCAAGGAACATCTGTATTTAGAGAAAGAAGCACTTTGGGGATCTGCGAGTTCATCCCTTGGGCACACACCCTTAGACAGTCAATAGGAATGTACCCAGAACAGAGAAACAGAGAAGGACAAAGGAGGAGGGGGAGAGGACAGAATTTTCAACTTGGAAGATACCTCCACAGTCACAGAATTTGGGGAGAGGGTGATAAATGACTTGCTCATAGTTATACAGCCAGGTAGGTGGAATACTTCCTAGCTGTGTGACCCTGGGCAAGTCACTTAACCCCCATTGCCTAGCCCTTTCCACTCTTCTGCTTTAAAACCAATACTTAGATTCTAAGATGGAAGGTATGGGTTTGTTTTTTTTTTAATTCTCTTTAAAGTATACCCAACAATTCCAGGAGTCATCCAACTTCTGTCTACCCTTCTAATGAGTGGGAAACCACTACCTCCAAAGGATCTCACTCATTTTTGTAAAGCTTTGATTGTTTTTCTGGGTCAGATAGGTGGCACTGTGGACAGAGTGCCAGGCTTAGAGTCTACCTGCCTCAGTCTCCCCATCTCCCCTAAATTTTAATCTTTACAACTTGTGTCTTTGGATCTCATCTCCCATCTCCTCCAGGCCCTCCTGATTTTGCTCAGACCTCTCTTTCTCTCATCTTCAGTCCCTAACTGCCTCCTCCTCTGCTACCCACCAATGAATGCCATGTCTTCCCTACACTTAAAAAAGAAAAGAAAAAATCCCACCCTTCATTTGGTCTTACAATCACCTCAAGCTGCCCCCTATTTACATCCAAGACTTATTGCGAGGAAAAAATAAGATTATGGGTGTAATGTGCTTTGCAAACTTTAAAACACCATGTAAATGCTAGCTATCAGTATTACTGCTGTTATTCCAAGTCAAAATAAGAAAGAAAAAATCCAATCTGCATTCCTTGCCTCTATTTCCTATCCTCTCACTAAAAAAAAATGCAAATATATGTATATATGGAACAATATGGAAGTATGTCTTAAATGATACATGTATAACCCACATCGAATTGCTTGCCAGCTACAGGAGGGCTAAGGGAAGGGAGGGAAGGAGACAATTTGGATCACATAACTTTGGAAAACATATGTGGAAATTTGTTATTACATGTCATTGGTAAAATAAAATATCTTTACAAAAAAAATTTTTTTAAACCTTCACCTTCTGTCTGAGAATTAATACTGTGCATTGGTTCCAAGGTAAAAAGGTGATAAGGTGTAGGCAATAGGGGTTAAGTGACTTGCCCAGGGTCACACAGCTAGAATGTGTCTGAGGTCAAATTTGAACCCAGGACCTCCCTTCTCTAGGCCTGGCTCTCAATCCACTGATCCAGCTGGATGTCTTCCACACCAGACATTTCTTTTTCTTTTCTTTTCTTGTTTTAAACCCATACCTTCCATCTTAGAATAAATGTTGTGTATTGGTTCCAAGGCAGAAGAATGATAAGCACTATGTAATGGGGATTATGGGGATTAAGTGACTTGCCTAGGGTCACACAGCTTGTTTGAGGCCAAATTTGAGCCAGGCACTGTGCTACCCTGACACACTTTCTCAGGATGTGAAAAGGCCTAATTCCTTCCATTTTATACCACCGTTTCCCACATGACCTTCCTTTATCTCAATTTTCCCTTCCTCCTCTTCCCTTCCCCCTAGCCTGAAGAGCCTGTATGGATGCTGTCAATATACACGGTTTGAATTACAGGATTTCAGGATGAGAAAGCCCAACTCTGCCTTTGTAAGAATTCCCTTCAACACACCCAACCTGTGTATTAGAAACAGATACTGTAGGAGATATTTCTGGTTGTAATAAATGATACTGTGGAGATTTCTAGTTGTAATAACTGAGATACTCTGGCTGACTAGAGAGATACTAGGGGAAACCTCAGGGTGCCTAGTTGTAATGGAGATAGAGATACTTCTGAGAGATAGAGAGATACTACTGGAGGGGATACTCTGGGGTTGCCTATTGATCACTAATGATGGCTAATAGATCAACCCTTCCATCCACCCTTCACCTCCCAGCTTTCCACCCATGCCCTCCTGCCTCCCCCCTGTTAGTCAGCGACCCTACTAAGTAATTCAAAGGTGAACTGTGAAGTTTAGAGAAGAAAAACTCCTTTCTCTTCCTTTCTCAAGTAAGAGGGTTTATTGGGAAAAACAGGACAAGGATGGAAATTGAGGTGAAAGGGATAGGGTTTTCCCTAGTCTATAAGGAGGGTTAGGAGGATTTGGGAAAATGTCAGTCCTGTCACAACTGTGACACAAGAATATGTCAGGGAGATGAAAGGACAACTGTTTAATCTTCTTTCTTCTTCCTTCAAACTCAGATCTCAAATATACAATCAGTTCTTCACACTCTAAGCCGCCAACAAAAGTTCATTTCTTCTCAGCCTGGCTCCAGAAGCCTCCCCGCCCCCCTCAGCCCCAAGGGTCCTTCAGCCTAGGACAGAAGCTAACAGGGGACCTGTTCACAGCTTCTTCCCTCTTCAGCCTGGCTTGACTCTCCAACTGACTTTCCTGGGAACATTCTATTTGGAATGTTCTTTCTTGATTGATAGCTGAGGTACTTTACTTTGTTTTGCATGCATGAAATTCTCTCTTCCTTCATGGCTCTTCCACACACCTGAGCTCATCCAGACCCAGAAGATCACCATCGATAAGGGAATGCACTATGTCCTGAAAATGCCAAGCAGGTCTGACAGACTTCTACTTTGGACCAACTCTAATTACTCAGAAGCTTTTCCTTCCATCAATATTTAAATCTACCTCTTTCCAAATTCCACCCATTATCCCTAGTTCTTCCCTCAGGAATCTAGCAGGACAAGTCTAATGTCTCTTCCCCATGACAGATTTTTAAACACTGTACTTAAAGACAGCTTTCATACTCCTCTTCAGTTTTAGCTTACATTAATTATCCCTAGTTCTTTCTTCCTTCCTTCCTTCCTTCCTTCCTTCCTTCCTTCCTTCCTTCCTTCCTTCCTTCCTTCCTTCCTTCCTTCCTTCCTTCCTTCCTTCCTTCCTTCCTTCCTCCCTCCCTCCCTCCCTCCCTCCTTTCTTTCTCTTTCTTTCTTTCTTTCTTTCTTTCTTTCTTTCTTTCTTTCTTTCTTTCTTTCTTTCTTTCTTTCTTTCTTTCTTTCTTTCTTTCTTTCTTTCTTTCTTTCTTTCTCTCTCTCTTTCTCTCTTTCTTTCTCTCTTTCTTTCTTTCTTTCTTTCTTTCTTTCTTTCTTTCTTTCTTTCTTTCTTTCTTTCTTTCTTTCTTTCTTTCTTTCTTTCTTTCTTTCTTTCTTTCTTTCTTTCTTTCTTTCTCTCTCTCTCTCTCTTTCTTTTTTCTTTCTTTCTCTATTATTTAAACTAAAAAAACAACAACACTTTCTTTCTTAGAACTGATACAGTCTATCAATTCCAAGTAGAATAGAAGTAAGAGCTAGGCAATTGGGGTTAAATTACTTACTCAAGGTCACAAAGTTAGGAAGTATCTGAGGTCATCTCTATTTCTTTCAACCAATGCTCTGATTTCATCATTTTCAGCCCCCTCACCATCCCAGGTACCCCTCCTTTGAAAATTCTTCAGTTTGTCAACATTTTGCCTAAGGTGAAGCAACCAGGACTAAATGAAGTACCCTAGTTTGGGTCAGAGCACAGTAAGTCTTGTACATTCTTTTTTCCAGGCATTTTGTTCAATCATTTCCATTGTGTCTGACTCCTTGTTATCCCATTTGAGGTTTTCTTTGCAAAGATACTGGAGTGGTTTGCCATTTCCTTCTCCAGTTCATTTTATAGATGAGGAAACTGAGGCAAATAGGGTGACGGAACTTGACCAGGGTCACACAGCTATTAAGTGTCTGTGGCCAGATTTGAACTCAGGAATACTCTAGGCCAAGCACTCTATCCATTGCTCCACCTAGCTGCATTATGCATCTATTAATACAATTTCAGATTACCTTAGCTTTCTTAGGAAATGGCTAATATTGAGTTTGCAATATGCTTTCTTTAAAAAAACATCTATTTGCATCTTCCCTTACCTAAAAAGCAATGGATTTTTTTTATTCCAAGCATAAAACTTTACACTAATCCTTATTAAGTTTCATCTTTTTTCAAATATACTCATTGTTCTAATTTTTTTTATTTTCAATTTATCATCCAGTATATTGGTCCTCCCGCCCAGTTTATCCATAAATTGAATGAACATTCTCTCTTCAAAGTCATCCAAGTCATTGATAAAAATATCACAGGACTGACTTAAGGAAGGAACTCTGGAGATATTCCAAAACAGACTTTCCTTCTAGGTTATCATTTTTCCATCTATCATTTTTTAATCTATTTTTATTTTTTCTTAATCTAGTCTTTCAACCAGTTCCAAATCCACCGAGTTCTCATCTAGTCCACATATCTCCAACATATCCACAAGGAAAGAAACAAGAATTTATTATAAGTGCCAGTCACTGAACCAAGTATTTAAAAAAATAGTAGCTCATTTTGTCCTCACAACAACCCTGTGAGGTAGGTGCTTATTTCATAGCTGAGGAAACTGAGGCAAGCAGTGTCCAGTGACACAGCAAATGTCTGAGGTGGATTTGAACTCAAGTCTTCCTGACTCTAAATCCAGTGCTTTATCCCCTGTTGTTTATATAGGGAAAGAATATGTCAAATGTTTTTCTGAAATTAGGAAATTTTATTATTGTTCAATTTGTGACCCCATTTGGGGTTTTCTTGAGAAAGAGACTAAAGTGGTTTGAAACTAGAGACTAGAAGCCATTTCCTTCTCATTTTACAGATGAGGAAACGGAGGCAAACAGGGTGAAGTGACTTGCCCTGGGTCCCACAGCTTGTAAGTGTCAGGTCAGATTTGAACTCAGAAAGATGAATCTTCTTGACTCTAGGCTGAATATTCTACCCACCATGCCACCTACTATGTCTAATTTATATCCTACTCTTCAGATCTCCCTAGCAACCCTGTTCAAAAAAAGGAGATGAGGAAGAATTGGAGTGTTGGACTAGATGAAATCTATGGTCTATGCTAGTTTTCGATACAATAATTTTTGAAATCTTGCAAGCCCTCAGGACAGCCGGGTAGCACACTGGATAGAACACTGGAATTGGGAGGTCCTGAATTCAAATGTGGCCTCAGACACTAGCTGTCTGACTTTGAACAAGTCAGCCTTGTCTAGCCTTTACCACTCCACTCTCCACAAATGATACTAAGACAGACGGTAAGTGTTTTAGAAGAAAAAAAAGAAAAAATAAATAAAAAGGCTTGCAAGCCCTGAAATGTTCCGAGACTCTTTGAGTGAGGGAAACCCTTCATTATTTCATCTCTAAAGTTCTTCCCAACTCTCAGCAAAGTTCAATGGAAAGAATGCTGTATTTGGAGTCAGAAGACCTGATTTCAAACCCCAGCTCTCCCTCATTTTGTAGATTTAGAGCTGGGAGGTACCTTGGTCCAAGCATCTCATTTTACAGATAAGGAAACTAAGGACAAAAGGTCAGATGACTCAAGTAGGTCTCACAAGCAGTTGTCAAAGAGGGAGGACTTTATTTTTGGAGCCCATTATTTTGACAGATGGGGAAACTGAGAACAAGTGATCAAGTGACTTGTCTAAGCTCCAAACCCTTTCCCCAGGATACCATATGCCTTGGGCAAAGTCACCTTTTAATCCCTCTGGGAATAGATGGCCTCTATGGTCACTTGCAGTCCTAGAGCTATGGTTCTATTGCCCTCATACATAAGATCATTCCTGAAAGCCCGAGTTCCCTTTTTCCATCACATACATGGGAAAGCCAGAGGCAGAGAGTCATTTGCCCAAATTAACAGGGAGGGAGGGCTGCCTGCCCACCCAGTGACTGGCTTTCCCCTCCCCGGACTCACTCAGGACCCCTCCTAGAACTCCAGTTCCCAAACGCTGGTACCCAGAGCCAAGCTTCTGCCTGGGGGTTCCCCAGTGGTGCTTCTTGGGAAAGCAGAACAAACTCTTACCCATGCTGATGCCTAACACTGTCAGGGCAGCTACTACCGAGCCAGCAGATGTCCCGACCACACGATGAGCCGTATCCAGCATGCGGGGGGCCAGGTCTCGGAAGGCATCCACGACCCCTATCTGATAGTAGCAGAGGAACCCGCTGCCCGAGAAGGAGATGGAGTGCGGGGTATCCGGGTCCCCCTTAAAATTCTGTTCCATCATCTTTGCAGCTGTGGAGAGGAATCAGCCTCGAGCGGGCTTGTCTTCTCAGAGTCCCACCTGCCTCGCTGGGTCGGGACCAGTTGGGGTTTCCTTGGAGGGGACAAGACGGCCTGAAACGACCTGCCGGCTGGTTCTGTACCGCCGGGGTCAGCTTGACCTGCGTTAATTTCAGTATAAAAGCAAGTGCTGCCACAGTGGGAGGAGCGGTTGGGGGAGGCTGGAGAAGCAGGAATCCCTGTGGAGCCCGAGGAGGCGGCGTCCTGGCTGCACTGTCCCAGAGACTGACTTAACTGCACGGACTGCTCCCTCCCGAGTCCATTTTCTCGGGAGTTCGGGCCCTGATCCACGAGGTGAGGGTGGAGGTGGGGGAAAGGTAGCTCGGACTTGGCTCAGAACTCTTCAAGTTCAACCATTCTCAGACGACCTCAGACGATCCTTAGCTCAGCCTGTTGCCAAATGAGGCGATGGCTATCTGCGGATGGGTGGCTCCCTACTTGGCGCAATGCTCCCGCCTTGCGGAGGGAGGAAGGGAAGGAGTTAAAGGGTTGCCATTCCTCCTGAGGGAAGGTGACCCGATTGTAGGAAATGCAACTCGAAGTGTGCAGAGGTTAACGAGGCAAAGGGAGACCTTATTTACAGTGGGTGTGTTGGGGCGAGGGAGGAGAGGGATGGCTTTCGGGCCCCTACCCACACTCCCCACATGCGTATGAGCCATCATCTCTGGGCCTTTTTAAAACTTTTTATTAGGTCTTCTATATATCCAGTTTAGATTTAGTCAGGGGTTATTAGAAGCATTTTTTAAAGCTGCCATAGGCTAAATTGTGAAATGGATTGTTTGTCTTCTACTGGCCCTACTTCTGTGAATTAGGTGTCATTATTACTCCCACCCCCTTTGGGGGCCCCCAGGCCCTTGATGAAGAAGCTCTCTGTAAGTGATTATAGTTCTTTTGTTTGTTATCATCCTCCTGCACAATTATTTCTGGAGGCCCATTAGAACCAGATTTCTGCCTAGAAGCCTTGACTTCAGACCTCTCTACACTCCTCTCAACCCCCACTACCACCCATTTTAACAACTTGCTTTTCCTGTCCCTTCAGGCAGCCACAGTCTCAGGCTGTCCAGGAAGCTCTGAGAACCTCAGAACTGATAGTGATCTTAGGGGTATTTGACCTTCAATTCAGGGATGAAAAAAAACTGAGAAAAGGGGCAGCTAGGTGACCTAGTAAGATAGCTTGCCATAACTGGAGCAAGGAAGACTTTGTTCTGAATTCAGTTCTGGCCTTAGATACTAACTTACTGTGTGATCCTGGGCAAGACTTGTTATTTGTGCAAAAGTCACTAATAACTCAGTAGTAATTTAATAGATTTTTGCCTCTGTTTACCTCAGGTTCTTCATCTGTAGAATGAACTAGAGAAGGAAATTACAAACTACTTCTGCATCTTTGCAAAGAAAACCCTAAATGGGGTCACAAAGATTAGGGCATGACTGAAAAAGACTGAACAACAACCCAATAATTAACTGATATGGAATCTGAGATGAAGTCCTCTGATGGGACAATATTCTTTCTATGACATGGACCTATTAAACTAACACTGAATTAATTATTAAGGACTTCACAGAAATAACAAGAGAGTCTTCATCTTCAAAGGGGAACCAATAGCAATGTTTAGTCCAAAGGAATGACTCCAAAAGCCTGAGAATTTCAATCAGGTTCATGCCTGGGAAAGGGAGATGTTTTGGAATGGGGAGAACCTTCCTATCACCTCTGGTAGATGGCTACCTACACATGAGGCTGCCTTGCGTACTTTCTAGTTGAAACAGAACCAGTCATGTCTTTTGTTGTTGGCAGGACATACATTTATAGATGGTTACAGTAGGAAGGGAACTTAGAGATCATCTGAGCCATCTGCCCTCATTTTGCGGATAAAGGAATTTTGACCCAGATAAAGGAAGTATCTTGTCCAATATTATATAGGAATAATAGCCCAAATTTGTAAGGTACCTATAAAACAAAACCACTTACTGTCTGTCTTAGAATATAAGTATCAGTTCTAAGGCAGAAGAGAATTAGGGGGGAGGCAGTGGGTTTAAGTGACTTGCCCAGGGTCCCACAGCTAGGGAGTATCTAATACCAGAACTGAACCCAGGACCCAACTCCAGGTCTTGCTCTCTATCCTCCTGAGCCACCTAGTAGCTGTTTGTATAGTGCCTTACGGTTTGCAAAAAGGTGAGGTACTATGGGTATGGAATGTCAGATCTACTGTCAGACTTGGTTGATGTGTTTAGTTTAGTTTTGCTGAACAGTCGTATAAATGTGTACTATAATATCCCAGTTCTTGTTGTTCAGTCGTTTTTAGTCATACCCAAGACTCCGTGACCCCATTTGGGGTTTTCTTGGCAAGATACTGTAATGGTTGGTTATTTCCTTCTCCAGCTCATCTTACAGACGAGGGAACTGAGGTCAACAGTGTGAAGTCCTATTGAGGTTCCAAGAAGTAACTCATATAACCAGCAAATATGTGTCAGAGGCAGGACTTAGCCTCAGCTCTTCCTGACTTTGAGGCTGGCTCCCTAGTCACCATGCCAGGATGCATATTTGGGAGAATAAGGGAATAATATTTCCACAAAATAACTATAAATAAGGATAGTAGCAAACTAAGTACCTTGTGAGATTGAAGAGGGGACTTGACACCAGCGTTAGTGGTGGAGGTGGAGGAGACAAGGCTTACCAAGTGGCATTTGAGTTGAACTTTAAAGCTTGGGAGGAATTCAAAATAGGAAAGGTAAGACGAATTAACCGGAAGTGATTTAGCTGTTTTGATTAATACAACGACTCAAGTCATTGGCCTTATGATGAAAAATGCTATCCCTCTCCAGAGAAAGAACTGATGTAGTCTAAATGCAGATTGAAGCATTCCTTTCTTTTTGTTCTTTCTTCTTCTTCTTCTTCTTCTTCTTCTTCTTCTTCTTCTTCTTCTTCTTCTTCTTCTTCTTCTTCTTCTTCTTCTTCTTCTTCTTCTTCTTCTGTATGTTTTGAGGGGAAAAAATAAAATAGATTGCCAAAAGGTAATAAATTTTCATTCTGCTTAGCTTAAAAAAAAGTAAGAGGGTAAATATTCTAAGCATGAGAGAGTAATATGAAGTAAGATAGGAAATGTAAAGTGGTGAGAAGCAGAGTAAAGGAATTGATAGGGAGCAGAACTCAATAAACTAACTATGTAATCTTGGGTAAGTTCATTTACCTGTCTGTGCTATAGGCAACTCTAACTTGAAGAGCAGGTATTAATCTGCCCTGGGAAAGGGAGGTTCCTCTATGGGAGCTCTTTGTACCAACTGGACCCACAAGCCTAGTTCCTTCTCCACCCTCCAATAAAAAAGGCAAGAAGGTGGTGGGGGGCCTGGAATGCCAGGAAGAGTTTGAACTCTGCTCACTTAGTAAGAGAGAGCTACTGAAGTATTGAATTTAGAACTCTCCTCCCCAACCTCAGCCAATCTTTTGTTCTTTTAGTGGTACTAGAGGACTTTATTGGAAAAATAGGGTAGTTTTCCATCATGAAGCTGATTTTCAAAGATTAGGGATTTGTTCCCAAACCTCCACTACTATTTTTAAGGGTAGGTTTTATTAAAACATGAATATTGATTTAAAAGGGTTTTTTTAGTAATAGACTTTATTGCCTCCTCTCCTCTCCCCTCCCCTCCATCAATGGGCAAACAGATATGGACCCAACCCATCTTAAATCTCAGAAGCAGAAGGCAATTTAAAACTCACACCTCCTTCAGGAATATCCTCCATTACATCCTCAATATGGTTATCCTAGAGAGCTCCTAATGCCTAGAATAGCAGCATGATATGTGAAAAGAGTGTGAATTTTGGAGTCAGAAGAACTGGGTTCAAATCTTAGTTTAACTACTTATAACTTGAACAATTCACAAGATTTCTGGGCTTTAGTTTCCTTCTTAGTAAAATTAGGAGGTTGCACACCCATTTAATACACTGGTAAAGTTGATTTAAGGAGGGGAAAGAAAGGAAGATGGAAAATGCTGGAAAGATTATAGGAAAACAGGTACATTAATTAATGCACTATTGGTGAAGTTTTGAACTGGTCCAGCCATTCCAGAAAACAATTTCCAACTGTGACTTTAAAGTCATGAAATTGTGCATACTCTTTGATCCATTGCTACCCAAAGTAAACCATTACTTCAAAGAAATCTAAGGAGAAGAAAAAGGACTCATGTGTACAAAAATATTGTTATCAGCTCAGAACTAGAAATGGAGGAGATGCCCATCAGTTGGGGAATAGTTGAATAAGTTATAGCATATAAACATAACTGAATACTATTGTACTGTTAGAAATGATCAAGGTAACAGTGTCAGAGAAATCAGAGAAGATTTGCAAGAACTGAGGCAAAGTGAAGTCAGCAGCTCCAAAAGAACTATGTATTAACTTTTTTTTTAAGTCAAACAACTTTAATAAACTTACAAACTCTGATTAATGCAATGAGCAATCAAGATTCCAGAGGACTCATGATGAAACATGATGAACATGCTGTCTACCTCCTAACAGAAGAGACGGATTCAGAGCACAGATGGAGATAAATTTTGAGAGCATGACCCCTGCAGGAAATTTTGTTTTGATTATAGGTATATGTTACTAGAGCTTTTTCTTTCTTTCTTTCTTTCTTTCTTTCTTTCTTTCTTTCTTTCTTTCTTTCTTTCTTTCTTTCTTTCTTTCTTTCTTTCTTTCTTTCTTTCTTTCTTTCTTTCTTTCTTTCTTTCTTTCTTTCTTTCTTTCTTTCTTTCTTTCTTTCTTTCTTGCCTTCCTGCCTTTCTTTCTTTCTTTCTTTCCTGCCTTCCTGCCTTCCTTCCTTCCTTTCTTTCTTTCTTTCTTTCTTTCTTTCTTTCTTTCTTTCTTTCTTTCTTTCTTTCTTTCTTTCTTTCTTTCTTTCTTTCTTTCTTTCTTTCTTTCTTTCTTTCTTTCTTTCTTTCTTTCTTTCTTTCTTTCTTTCCCTTACCTTCCTTCTTGGAGTCAATACTGTGTGTTGGCTCCAAGGCTGAAGAGTGGTAAGGGCTAGGCAATGGGGGTCAAGTGACTTGCCCAGGGTCATGAAACTGGGAAGTGTCTGAGACTAGATTTGAACCTAGGACCTCTCATCTCTAGGCCTGGCTCTCAATCCACTGAGCCACCCAGCTGCCCCCTTTCTTTCTTTTTTAATGGGGGTGGAGTGGGGGGGGGAGTGGATAGAAGGAAGAGAAGGCAGGCTATGATTAATTTAAAAGTAAACTTTAATTTTAAAATAAAATGTTAAATAGATTGAAAATGAGACATACCTCCTTCGTCTTGGCAAAAGGGATGGAAAAGACTACCAGGATAAAATGTTACAGACATCATCACTGTATTTGTATATTTTTTAGCTAATTATTTTCCTTTGTTACAAGGAGGGCAGAAATTTCCAGAAATGTTGCTCTTCAATCATTTCTCAGTTGTGTCTGACTGTTTGTGATCCCATTTGAGGTTTCCATGGCAAAGATACTGGGGTGACTTGCCATTTCCTTTTCCTGTTCACTTTAGAGATGAGGAAACTGAAGCAAACAGAGTGAAGTGACTTGCCCAAGATGATATGGCTAGTGTCTGAGGTCGAATTTAAATCAGGAAGAAGAGTCTTCCTGATTCCTATCTCTAGGCCTGGCATTCTATCTGCTGTACCACCTAGTTGCCAGAAATGATTGATATACAAATGAAACACAATAATAAAACTTATTTTGGAAAAATGAAGGAATTTAAGTAGATGACCTCTAAGACCTCTTCTAGTTCTAAATCTTATTTCTGTCTGAAGCTGAAATAAAGAGTCAGGGAATAATATTTTGAATCTCGTTCCTGGGGAGGGTGATAGAATGGAGTTTGGAAGATCCTACAGGGTAGACATCATCAACAAGTATGCACTGATAGAGGCAGCTGGGTGGCTCAGTGGATTGAGAGCCTGGGCTAGAAATAAAAGTCCCTGGCTTCAAATCTGGACTCAAATGCTTCCTAGTTATGTGACCCTGGACAAGTCACTTTACCCTATATGCTTAGCCCTTACCACTCTTCTGCCTTGGAACTGATACTTAATGTTGATTCCAAGACAGATAGAAAGTAAGATTTTTTTTAAGTGTGTATTGATGGTTATCCGTGTGCCCAGAACCATGCTAGATGAAAAGAAAGATATAGTCTACAACTTAAATAGTTTAGGGTTCGATTGGGTAAATGCAAAGTAATCCAAGAATAATACTAGAATGTATGTAATTAGATGTTAATGTATGTGACACAAACTATAGGTGCTGGAGGAACTCTGAGAGAATTATGGCTTGTGTGGCTGGAATAATCAGCCTTCATGGAGAAGGGAGCATTTGATTGGGACCTTGGAGGATAGAGAGGGTTTGGAGTCAATCATCACTTATTACAGGTGTACTATGTCAAGTGCTGGGGATACAAAGAAAATCCACCCCACCTCCTTCCCCCAAAAGTTCCTGCCATCAAAGAGCTTACAATGTAGAGCATGTCAATAACTAGGTCTATACAAGCTAGATAGGTAGACAATTTCACAAGACAAGACTTCAGTAGCTGGCGAGAAGTAGGGAAATCTGGAGGCAAAAAAAAAAGGCTTTTGAGCTAAAAAAGGAAGCCAGAAAAACTAGGAGGTAGAGGTGAGGAGGAAGAGTACTGTAATTGTGGGAGATAGCCGGTGTAAAGTGACATTTTTGAGCAACAATAAATAGACCATTGTAGCTAGAACACAGAAATTTGCATGGGGAAGTAAAGTGTAAAAATACAAGAAAAGTAGGAAGAAGGCAGATTAAAAAGACATTTAAAATTGTGCGTTGGCAGCAGAAACAGTGGGGGGAGGGAAGGGAGGGAAAGAATGTGATTCTTGTAACCAAGGAATAATGTTCTAAATTCACTAAATAAGATAAAAAAAAGACATTTAAATGTTGAACAAAGGATTTTATGTTTGATCTTAAATATACTAGGGAGCTACTATAGTTTATTGAGTAGGAGAGTAGTGTTGGAGTGTAGCTTATAAAATTTTCACATTCTATCTCCCCTGCCCACGGTAGGTGTTTATTTATTTTTATTTGTTCATATTTTTTATTTTTTCCAGATTACATGTAGATCTAATTTTTAAAAATAATTTTCTAACATTTTTCGGTCCATGCTCTCTCCCAACCCTTCCCTCCTCTCCAAGATTTCAGGCAATATGATGTAGGTTGTACATGTTTTATCACATAATACATGTTTCCATATTCATATTATGAAATAAGACATATATTGCTTCTACTAGAGAAAAATTCATGGAGTGAATAAAGTGAAGAATGGCATGCTTCAATCCACCTTCAGTCTCCATCAATTCCTTCTATGGAGATGGATAGTCTTTGTAATATCATGAGTCCCTTGGAGTTGTCCTAGATCCTTGCATGACTAGTAATAGTTAATTCATTCACAATTGATCATCTGGAGTCAAGTGACTTGCTCAGGGTCACACAGCTAGAAATTGTCTGAGGCCAGATTTGAACCTAGGGCCTTCTGTCTCCAAGCCTGGCTTTCTATCCCACTGAGCTACCCAGCTGTCCCCATCATACACTGTTGCTATTACCCTGTACAATGTTCTTCTGGCAAATCACTTACTTTTTTTTTTGCTCTTTTTTTTTTAAATTTTATAGTATTTTATTTGATCATTTCCATGCATTTTTCATTAAGGACAAAGATCATTTTCTTTTCCTCCCTCCCACCCCCCGTGGCCGACGTGTGATTCCACTGGTATCACATGTGTTCTTGACTTGAACCCATTGCCATGTTGTTAGTATTTGCATCAGAGTGTTCGCTCAGAGTCTTTCCTCTGTCATGTCCCCTCAGCCATTGTAGTCAGGCAGTTGCTTTTCCTCGGTGTTTCTATTCCCTCAGTTTGTCCTCTGCTTTTGGATAGTGTTTTTTTCTCCTTGATCCCTGCAGATTGTGCAGGGACATTACACCACCACTAATGGAGAAGTCCATTACGTTCGATGATACCACAGTGTATTAGTCTCTGTGTACAATGTTCTCCTGGTTCTGCTCCTCTCGCTCTGCATCACTTCCTGGAGGTTGTTCCAGTCCCCATGGAATTCCTCCACTTTATTATTCCTTTGAGCACAATAGTATTCCATCACCAACATATACCACAATTTGTTCAGCCATTCCCCAGTTGATGGGCATCCCCTCATTTTCCAATTTTTGGCCACCACAAAGAGCGCAGCTATGAATATTTTTGTACAAGTCTTTTTGTCCATTATCTCTTTGGGGTACAAACCCAGCATCACTTACTTTTTTTTAACTCTTACTTGTGGTGTTAGCAACAACTCTAAGAGAGAACAAGGACTTTACTTTGCAACACTTCATATTGGTTTTTCCAGGATTTTTACGATCATCTTCATCATTTCTTATGCCCAATAGTATTCCATTAGAGTCATATATCACATTTTGTCAGCCATTCCCCAATTGATGGACATCCCTTCAGTTTCCAGTTTTTTGCCACCACAAAAAGAGTTGCAATAAATATTTTTGTACAGTAAGTGTCTAATGAATGAAAACGGAATTGAATTGCCACTGAGATCAGAAAGGCATTTCAGTTTAGAGAAACAGCAGGAACGAAGAAGGACACACTGAGAAGCCTGGACCATAGGGAATTAGGAATAGTGGGAGACACAATTGGATCCATTTCAGGATGGCCCCATGAGCATATATTTAGAGCTATATGGGTTTTTAGGGATTGTCTAAGCTATTGCCTTCATTTTACAGTGGAAGAAACTGAGGCCCAATGAGGTTAAGTGATTTACCCAAAATCACATTGGTAGGATATAAAAAGGGCACAACTGTGAGAAAGAGCAACCTTGAGTATAATGATGTGTAGGCAGAGAGAAATCTCCTCCCTAGCTCCAGAGGCCAGATTCTAGGCAAAATTATGTTTGTTGACTGATTCCAATTATGAGCTAAGCTCAGTTCCCTCAGTAAAAAGAGATCAAATAGGGACTGCTTCTAGCAGCAGAGGCAGAAGCCTGATAGAGGAACATGGTGGAATAAACCTAGATTGCTTGGAGCATGCTGGTGACAAGTGTCATCCTTTTAACTCGTCGTTAACCCTCACCCCTTGTCTCAAGTTCCGAGACCCCTCGCAACACTGCCCCACAAGATATAGTAATAAGTCGCTATAGTTCCATATCCAGTGTTCTTTCCAACACCCGACACTGCCTTAAATGGCAGGCTTTCAAAGATACCTGTAGGGAGCCGTTTATGGGTTATTGAGCAGAAGTTGGTATGATGAAAAATCATGTGGCAGGATGTATTGATAGTCATCTGTGTATACAGGAGAGATTGGAATTAAAAGAGGCCAGCAACAAAAATTCTGGAATGTAGAATATTGCAACATTCAGAAGAGAGGAAGTCAGAGACAAGATCACAACAGGGAATGAGGAGGGAGAGATGAGACCAAGAGTAATTATTTTGAAGGCTCCATAGGCTTTGGTGCCTGATTGAGTCTAGAGGACCAAAAAAAAAAAAGATGAGTCAGAGATGACACTGCATGTTTGAACCTGAAGACCTGGAGAAGGGTGGTGTTCTTGACAGAAATGGGGAAATTGGGAAGGGAAGCCGGTTTGGGAAGGGAAGAAGCTGATGCTACCTTGAAACATATTGACTTGCAGATGACAGTGGGGCATCTCAGTAGAGGATGAGAGCATTTATCACAGGCTTATTATTTAATCCAACCATTTCATTTTACTAACTGAGGTCCATTTAAATTAAGTGATTTGAAGGGCAACTGGGTTGCACAGTGGATAAAGCACCAGGAGTCCAGAGGACCTGGGTTCAAACATGGCCTCAGACACTTTCTTGCTGAGTGTTCTTAGGCAAATCACTTTACCCTGTTTGCCTCAGTTTCCTTATCGGTCAAATGAGCTGGAGAAAAATGGTGGGACAGGTAAGTAGTACAGTGGGTAGAGCTCCTGGAAATGGGAGAACCTAGGTGCAAATCTAACCTCAGACACTTCCTATCTGTGTGACTCTGGGCAAGTCACTTAACCCTGTTTGCTAGTCCTTGTCCTTCTCTCTTTGAGTGTTATTAACACTAAAAGTAAGAGTTTAAAAAAAAATTAGGTGACTTGTCAAACTCACATTGGTAGTAAGTAGCAGAGTTAGGCCTCAACTTCAGATCTTGACTCCAGATTCAGGGATCTACATCCATTGCCTATAGGAAGCTGAGGGAAATAACTTGCCCAAGATCATCCCAGCTCCCAGCTAGAATAGGCATTTGAAAATCAGAGAAGTTCCAGAGAAAGAACAGCTGGGTTTGTTTTTCCCATCAGCGCATTTATGGTTTTATTTTGGGGGGTTGGTTACATATGACTGTACTCTTACAACAATGACCAATATGGATGTATGCTTTGCATGATAAACAAAATAGAATTTTTTGAAAATCAGGGAAGCTGAACATTTGCTTCTGCCTCGTCTTCAAAGCCCTCAGTTGATCCCTCTGGCTGTAGTTTTAGGGGTGTGTGTGTGTGTGTGTGTGTGTGTGTGTGTGTGTGTGTGTGTGTGTGTGTGTGTGTAATCCAAGCTAGAGGGGAATAACATGAATAATCCAAAAATTTAATTTTCGGGAAGGGCCCATTGCCTAGTACCAGGGTCAGGGCTCTTATCCATAAACATTGGGAACCATCAAAAATTCTTTGCCAATTACCATATAACTAAATTTAGCTGTGGTGATTCACAGAATGAGTTGGTTCACAGTTGGTCCAAAGCTACAGGAAACTTTTCCCCTTAGCCCTGGAATAGAATCTACTTAGTATTTTTTTCTGGGACACCTGAATATAGCTACAACTTGTCAAAAATGATAACTATCCTGACCAAACTAGAGAATTCACCTTAATATATACACACATTGGCAGAATGGCTGCAAATGTAAAGTTCTATCCTTTTTGTATGCAAACAATTTGATTTTTGGAAGTAGAAAGAGAGGGAGGCAGCTAGATAGTTCAGTAGATAAGAGAGCCAAATACAGAGATTGGAGGGCCTGGGTTCAAATGTGATCTCAGACACTTCCTAACTGTGTGACCTTGGGCAAATCATTTAATCCCTACTGCTTAAGCCTTCATTACTTCTGCCTTGGAAGCAATACATAGTACTGATCTTAGATGGAAGGTAAGAATTAGGATGGATGGAAGGAAGGAAGGAAGGAAGGAAGGAAGGAAGGAAGGAAGGAAGGAAGGAAGGAAAGAAGGAAGGAAGGAAGGAAGGAAGGAAGGAAGGAAGGAAGGAAGGAAGGAAGGAAGGAAGGAAGGAAGGAAGGAAGGAAGGAAGGAAGGAAGGAAGGAAGGAAGGAAGGAAGGAAGGAAGGAAGGAAGGAAGGAAGGAAGGAAGGAAGGAAGGAAGGAAGGAAGCAGGAGGAGAACATTTGTGTAAGGAAAAAATGATAAAGATTCACAAGTGAAGAAATAGAGTCTCAGGAAAAAAAAAGTAGAGAAGAGACAAATGCCTCCAAAGATTGGATAGAGAATGGCCCCTCAGATGAATGTACTGAGAGGACCTGTTTGAGGGCATAGCAATGACTATAGTAAGAATAGCTCAGGGCATTGTGGTCCAACAGGTCATTTGCATGTGACTACTTTAAGAGTTTTTACATTTGTAACTAACAAAATTATAATTTAAATAAATGGAAACCATGGGAAGATCTTATAAGGATTGTTAAACTATACATGGAATGTTCATACCTGATGGTATGGATCATTTGAGTTTTATCTCACACAATAGAGAGAAGTCACTGAGGTCTTTGGCTTGAGTCATTAGAGGTTATTAAACTAAGAGGGGAGGTAAAAAGCCAAATGGGGAAGATTTTAGGGATAGAAGATAGAAGATATAGAAGACTTCCAACTAAGACAGCTGCCTCTGGCTGCTTTGCTGAGAACTTACTGATTGGAGGAGAAATGCTGCTGTACTGATTGACAGACAGAAAACTGGAGCAGCTGCCAGGAACTCATTGAAAGAGTGCTTAAACACTGTGGTGGAGTAAAGAGATGTTAAGGTTTATTGCTCTCTAATACCACCTTCAGGCTGAGAGAGGAGATATCTTAAAGGGGTTCTTTACAGTTCTCTGTGATATTAGAAGGGAAAGGGGGACTAGTGAGGAGGGGAAACCAGCTTTGCATCTGTTTTCTTGGAGCTATGTTTTGTCATGAGAAGTCTTGGATCTAATTCAAGGAAACCCAATTG